>NW_013954460.1:22421-24034 GCF_001266775.1 Austrofundulus limnaeus | reverse complement strand
GAACTGAAGCAGCAGCTGCTGATGTCATTACGCTCTTGCGCGGTGCTGCGTTCAGGACAAGCATGGAAAACTCACCACTCTTATATACGGTCGCAATGATGCGTTTAGGTACCGAAATGGAATTGCATGAACATTCACGTGGTGGTTATGTAATACAGCGAAGCGATAATAAAAAATTTGCGTCGACAAATTTACATAATCGACATCATCGATTATTTCAACTAATCGGTGCAGCCCTAAACTAAAGCCACGCCTTTACTTTAATCCTGATCATAACCAACAAAGATAGGTTTTGCTGTTAATATTGTTTAATTCTCAAAACTAAAGAAACATCTGTGAATGACAGCGAAATGTGCAGCTGAGCGGAGCCGCACCCCCGAGCCACAGTGATCTGGGGGGCTTCAGGCTGTGGGCTTCAGGTGCTCTGTGGCAGGTGCACTTCGTGGCTGATGATCAAACTGTGGTACAATAACCTCACATGTGCCAGATCACACGCAGCTGCTGATCGACGTTGTTGCAGCAGCTCAGGTTTCTGTTTTAAAAATCACCAGATTTGTCTCCTGCACCCACCTCGTCCTCTCAGGTGGAGCGTGAAAATATTTCTGTGGATCCTTTTTTCTGACAGCTGGTTTAAAAACAACTGCCCGCTTTGTTTCATTCTTTTAACCATTCCACATACCGTGGAAATTTTTGAGCATGTTCGAAATTCTGCACTGGGATCTCCATATGACAACGTATGTCCTCTTATATTAACTTGTTGGTAAGTTATCCTAAAATGATGCCTTAGATTTTTTCATTATCTGATGCCGTGCATCACTGTGTGACCGCTGCTGACATCTCATTTTCCTCCATTACGCTGCGCAGAGGTTCTGCAGAAGTTCCACTAATGTTGCACATACAGAAGTCCAAACATGTTATAATAAGCTTGTACATGTTATGTTTAAGGTAGGGATCATTTACTCATAGGTTTTATATCTGTTCAAGTTGTTAGGAACACGGTATGATCACGTCCAAAACAAGGTGCTAATTAATGCTTTTTTTTTCCCTCAGAGTGTGCCAGTGCGTTGGACACAATTTGCAAATGTCAAGTTGTCTAAAACGTCATAGTGTGACAGGGCCCCAACTAAGCAAAGCTTAGCAGTGTCTCCTCAACACTGCTGGACATGTACGCACCAGAAATATGGAGTCCAGCTGGGTCTGATGCTGCTGGACAGACTGAGACCTGGGAACCTCTGAGCTCTGCTGCTTCACTCTGTGGAGGAATCAAGAAGAAATATTTTGAACAAAGTTTTTCTGTTCAATAAATAATTCTATTCAAAAATACTTTATTGATCCCAGAAGAAGAAATTAGGTTATACTAATAGGTAATAGGGGTGTAAGAAAATATTGATACACTGATATATCACGATATTTCATTTCCCGATACTGTATCGATATTCTAAAGCCCTGTATCGATTTTTTATTAAGGTTTAAAATGTCAACTTTCCTGCCAGCCGTTCATTTTTATGTTGTAGTTCAGCTTCTGACCACTAGTTGGCAGCAGTGAGCCAGCCATGCGGCTCCTCCACAGCTTGAGCAAAGCAGAACAGCTAAATGTATCAAAAGTATGTCTA
>NW_013954460.1:14427-20323 GCF_001266775.1 Austrofundulus limnaeus | reverse complement strand
TAGACATACTTTTGATACATTTAGCTGTTCTGCTTTGCTCAAGCTGTGGAGGAGCCGCATGTCTGGCTCACTGCTGCCAACTAGTGGTCAGAAGCTGAACTACAACATAAAAATGAACGGCTGGCAGGAAAGTTGACATTTTAAACCTTAATAAAAATCGATACAGGGCTTTAGAATATCGATACACTATCGGGAAATGAAATATCGCGATATTTCAGTGTATTGATATTTTCTTACACCCCTAGTCATGAACAGGAAAAAACCATAGATAAGTCATAGAAAAGTGGCAGGACAGACATTTAATCTGGAATAACAAAATAACACAGAGCATAGCTCCTGCATGGGATGCTGAATTGTATTAATTAACAGAGATGACCGAGGAGAGAGTAACTTTACATGAATTGTTTGCAAATATTACAACTTCGTTCTTCACACAAGTTCAACTAAACAACATTCACAGCAAAGCGTTCAGAATCCAGGTGTCCCAGAACACTGGGCYGCTCACCGGCTGCGCGCTCCTCCCCACCTGGAGACAGGTGGAGGAAACGCCAGCCCGCACCGTCGAAGCTGGAAGCAGAGTCGTCCGAATGTGGCCACACCCACCACGCTTCCTGCTACAAACAAACAAACATAAGACATGCCAACCACAGCCTTAGAGGGCTAAAAGCACTCCGACAAAAAGTCACAGGCAGGATGACACTAAACCACACAAACGTGTGCTTACCTGCAGAAGCCGATAAGATCCGAAACACGGACTTACGGGAGCGATTAACCTGCGAAGCACGCCAGGTAAACCGCGAGAATATCAAAGAGACCGAACGTAACCACCTGCGTGCTATTTATAGACTCACGCTCAGGTGAGCTACGTGTTATGTACGCAACTTTTTTTTACATTAAATCTCGACCTGCGCAGAGTGCGAGAGGACATATCCACTTTGTTTAACTGCCACTGGCAGTCAGGAAGGAATGAAACAGAACCTCTGCTTTTTGACAGTCCCTCACGAGCTACTCATTCATTCGTTCCAAACTTTCTGCTAACAACAACAAAGTAACAAAATTACTTAGGCTAATCACAAGCCTAGAGCACCATACTCCTTGGTTCATTTCAGAATCAATCAAAAAATGCATCATGAAGAGAAAATACAAAACAAATACAAGTCGCTCCAGAGTAAAAGACGCAGGACAAGTCAAACTATGAAAAAAACTGTGACTAATAGTTTGAAAAATACAATACATCCTTCTAAGAATCTGTACTGCCCTCCTCACTGCAAGAATCCTCCTGATCCTCCACTACAAATGCTGCAAAGATTTATATCTATTTGCTGTATAACAAAATACAATATCATTTAGAAATTTGAAGCAAAAACATTACCTATAGCTAGTGGTTTCTATGGCACCCTTTGATGATGATGTCCCTCCTTCTGGGTCCGAAAGTAAAATCTGTTTCTCAAATCATAAAAAAGTAGATTTGTGAAAATAAACAAAATATACTACTGTTAGAATATAGAACACTTCAAAAAGTAGAGGTGCAACAATACATGTGTCTGTATCAAACCGTTCAATACACACTATGTATGGAACAATACAGATATTTYGAATTTTATTTTATCAGCTTGTCTTCTGAAGATGCTCTGGGCTGAAGGCTCAGTGGATCTGTGTTCGACTACTCCACCCAGGCTGCATTGTCAAGCACAGATCCACTGAGAAACTTGCTGTTTCGGCAACATTTAAGTAAAAAAACTTACTTTTGAGGTTAAACAAATGTTCATAATTAATTTCAATAAATTACAAGTTAAGAAGGACATTTTTATCAAAAAAATATCAAACCATGACACTAAAGTATCAAACCGAATTGTGAATTTTCTGTATCGTTGCACCTCTATTAAAAAATAGTTCTGTAGATATGTAGGTCAATGTGCTGCATGACTTAAAGGTGTCAGTATTATCAAAAATATCTACATGTGACTAACATACAATAATGTGAAGGAACTGAATATTACCTCTTCCAAATCAGTGCGTGGCACTCTGTTCTCACTGCTGGTACAGTTCAAAGCATGATTCCACTGCTGGAAATAAATATTGTAGAACTTGAATTAAATTGACAAACTCTATGCTGAATTAATTTTGTTACTGTTGTCATTGTAATAAATGAGATTTTCATGAAACCACTTCGGTAACAGTAGCCCTTTTTTTAAAATATACTGGCTCCAGCTGTAAAAAAACAGAGTTGTGTTTTCTACTTACCACTGTCTCAGCTGCATTGAGCTCTACAACGCTTCTGCTTGTAATGATTGCTTCTGAATTTGATGCGTTTGAGCTGGACAGATCTGTCAAGATGAGACATAAAATCACATTACAGTATGAATTCTGAGTAAACACATATTTTTGTTCAGTTATCAATTGTTTGAATCACTTACAATGGGTAAAATAATCCTCTTCTCTACAAACGTATACTGTGATGCGATGGTAACCCTTCCCCACTGCATGTTTGAAACCTTTCAGAGTGAATGGCTTCTGTGTTCCTGGAATGTTGATTATCCTTGTGCCATCAGGATAGAGTAAAAAACAGGAAGCATTTTCCAACTCTTTATGGAAGCCCTTCGCTTTTTGTACCKCAGCTTTGTGCAAACCCTCAGCATCAACCTCTGGATTCACTGCAAGGGGGAGGGCTGATCCTCTTACAGGTTTTAAGGTTCCATTCCCAGAATACATAAGGGCAACTGAAATCTATACACATACACAGATTAAAGCACATTAAAAAATGTCCTGATGCATCTCAGTAATCCAGGTAAAAAATCAAAAAGAAAAAAATTGTACAGGTCTTCTGGACGAGTTCTTCTCTAATGAAACGTTTCGTCTYTCCTCCAAGAGACTTCTTCAGTCTGWKRSWKKMARRMWWMAKKCWKKMWWKYMMKSCCTSCMTSYRWSTGAYASWYACATCACATGGCTATCGTTGACACCTAATTAACACYTATTGTTAACAGGGGGTGGAGTGATACTGGCAATAGCCGCGCTGTAGGAGGGGGACAGCTGAAAACGGAGGCCTCCACCTCTGTTTAATGATGGATGGTCTTTCTTTACAAAAATGGCTTCTTTTACTCCTCTCTCAAACCAACGTTCCTCTCTATCAAGAATGAGAACATCCTCATCTCTGAAAGAGTGACCGCTGGCCTGCAAATGAGTGAAAACTGCAGAGTTCTGGCCATTAGATGTAGCTCGTCTGTGTTGGGACATTCTTTTGAACAGTGGCTGCAAAGGCTGGTTCACCCCAAAGATCCGGTGCCCCGGCACAAACAGAGCAATGTTATATTTGCTGTTAAGTGCCAGGAGGACTGCGACCAGTTATACATCGGGGAAACAAAGCAGCCACTGTTCAAAAGAATGTCCCAACACAGACGAGCTCCATCTAATGGCCAGAACTCTGCAGTTTTCACTCATTTACAGGCCAGCGTTCACTCTTTCAGAGATGAGGATGTTCTCATTCTTGATAGAGAGGAACGTTGGTTTGAGAGAGGAGTAAAAGAAGCCATTTTTGTGAAGAAAGACCGTCCATCATTAAACAGAGGTGGAGGCCTCCGTTTTCAGTTGTCCCCCTCCTACAGCGCGGCTATTGCCAGTATCACTCCACCCCCTGTTAACAATAAGTGTTAATTAGGTGCCAACGATAGCCATGTGATGTGAGTATCAGTCACATGGAGGCAGGGCTTAAAAGCCTGAATTTTGCCTGAAACTCTCAGACTGAAGAAGTCTCTTGGAGGAGAGACGAAACGTTTCATTAGAGAAGAACCCGTCCAGAAGACCTATACAATTTTTTTCTTTTTCACATTAAAAAAAATGCAGAAAAAAATGCACCATAAAATAGATAAAAGAACCAGCAGAAGATACCTTGACAGTCTTTTCCTTGTGCTGTGTTTTTTTCCTTGTGAGACATGATTGTCTCTCCTTTTCTCGTAACTTCCAGAATTTGCGGCGTGATTCCATTGCAGGTTTTCCTGTTTTCCCAAGTTCAAAGAAGAATCAAATTTCACCAAAAGAGTTCATAGATCACAATGTGTATTGTTCAGACATCTTGTTTCTAAATGTATACTGTACTGTAAAGTTTCATTTTACATTAAAAATKACTTTGAACAGCTACCTCTGGCTGAATCTGTCTCATCAGAAGTACACAAGAATTTAATATCTTTGGCACGTGAACCAGGGTTTCCTCTAGGATTTTTTTAAACATAAAATCATTACATTGTTTTACATTGTTTACATCATTGGATTAATGATTTCTTTTGATTGGCGGTGGTGGATTTCTGGCTTATTGTGAAATTCAGAAAGTGTCAGGAGCCATTCGGGCCTTGATGAGGCTACCCGGCTTGTGATGGAATTTACCCTGCTGTCAACACTCAGACTCCTCCCACTTACATCTGTGAACTGGTGTCTAAAAGCCACGAAGGCCGAGCAGACGTACAATTACAACCTTATTCTGAGGTTATGGTTGGGAGGGGGCTGTTCGGGTGACTGGTTTCACTGTTTTATCTACATTAGGGCTGCCATGATTAGTTGACGACTATTCGACTATTAAAATAGTCGATGATTAATTTAATAGTCGATTAGTCTGGGTTATTTTGTTGTTGTTGTATTTTACTTTATCTCTCCAAACTGCTTTGACACCTTCCACTGCCACATCTGCCTTTCTGTCCTTGACACACATGCACAGTAGTGGTAACTGGGGTAGGCTGTGGACGTCATAGCTCAAAAGTGTGGGATCATTTTAAGAAAATGAAAGAGAAACCTGTGCAATATCTACAAGGCAGAACTTGCCTTCCACAGCAATTATTTTTAGTTAGCATATAGCTAAAATCTAACCATGGTTATATAATAGCAGCTGCATTCTGGTGCGATWAGCTGTATGTTTTGTATTCAATTAACATATGATCCGATTAGTCGACTAATCAAAAAAATAATCGGTGATGATTTGTCGATTATAAAACTAATCGTTCGTGGCAGCCCTAATCTACAGATGTTCACACATGCACATACAACACTTTCACTGCTTCAGATACACCGCCCTACGACTCACTGCCTTCGCTGGTTCCCTCCTTCTGTTTCCCTCCACCCCCTCCCCTTCCTCCTCTATGACTTCCCTGCCCCATATCCATGACTCCTAACCACAAACCTATGCATAAACGTGTTCCATGCAGAGGGTTTTTTCCTTTTGAAACCCATATTGTGTCCTTGTTAGGGACAAAGTATGAGACGCTTCATTTATCCTCACCAGCGATGCAGTTTCAACTATGTTTAGTCTGTCTTCCACAGAATGAATTTTCTTGCTCTGACTTTCACAGAGTTGTAAAGTAATTAAGTACAAATACTTTGTTACTGTACTTACGTAGAATTTTTGGGTATCTGTACTTTACTTGAGTAATTATTTTTCAGCCTACTATTTACTTCTACTCCTTACATTTTTAAAAAAGACAAGAAGTAGAAAGTCACTAATTTCATTTTTGCTTCTTTTCATTCCAGTTTGTTATTGTAAAAAAATAAATACTTTCCATATAAATTGTGCCTTAAGATCAGAGGTTCTTAACCTTTTTGACCTCGGGGCCCAATTTGTTGAACATAAAGCGACACGAGGCCCAGTCAGACATTACCAATGTATGGATCAAAATGGTAATTATTCTAAACCAAGGTTTAATTTTTATTGTATTTACATCATAACTGAACTATTATAACTAAATAAATACACTTACAGTTTAAAAGTAAAACTCCTGTCAAATAATCACAAGACATGATTATGACAAACATTTTATATTGTAACCTGCTCATAACAATTATTTGAACAAATACAACAGTCAGTCAACAGACCACTCAGGCTTATCAGCACAAATATATACATACTGTATGTGTG
>NW_013954460.1:10997-12426 GCF_001266775.1 Austrofundulus limnaeus | reverse complement strand
TCCTAAAGGAGACTTTAACTTTTACCAAAGTATCTCTTTCTTTCTTTCTTTCTTTCTTTCTTTCTTTCTTTCTTTCTTTCTTTCTTTCTTTTTTTATCAAGAAATTCACAATAACGAGTTAGCCTACTACTTTAATTTAGCTTCAGGATATCACACAGCCACGCATGGAAGTATGCAGATATTTTAACTAAATGTGACCACGCAATATTAATGTCATTTTCACGAACATCCTTTGTCTGTAGCGGATATTTCAAAATAAAAGTCTGATTTATTTCCCTTCCGGGGCGTTACAACAGAGCTGATCTGTTAGCAGCTAAGCTATTAGCACAGAGAGCCATTGAGAAGCTGTTCCATTTTAGCTACCAGAAAACTGCTGCTAACATCRTCACATTCAACAGAAATTCATTTAAAACGCACAAACCTGATAAATGCAGCTGATCGCTGACACTGTAAACAGGATCTGGTTTGTTTTTCTGTCTGTTCCTGATCAGCAGATCTAAAATCCTCTCCATCCAGGCTGCTGTCTCTTCATCTGTTAGCTCCCGCCCAGCACTAACCCAGTGTTACAGCTCAGCATAAAACCCGTCTGACCAGCAGCTCACATGAAACACGGTTAGCTCGTAGCTACAAAACAATGGCGACCAACTGCGGTGCTGAAAGACTTCAGTTTACTGGCTGGCCTTCAAAATAAGAGCTCGAAGCTCTTATTTTGAAGGCCAGCCCCTGACGGAAGTGATGTTCTACTTGCACGTCCGCAGCAGACAGGCAATGAACGAGCTAACGACAGCCATTTCTCGACTGCTGGGTCCTGTCGCTTCATGCAGAGTTAAACCGAGCTGTGACATGTCGGTAACTGTTGCTGAGATGTGGAGACACCAGGCTGAAGTAGAGCAGGAAGAAACGTCGGAGGATTTTAGATCTGCTGATCAGGAACAGACGGAACAGGACGCGGTTTCCATCGATCAGCTGCATATATTAGGTTTGTATCTTTTTATTCTTTCTGGAGGTCTTGTGTTGCGGTTGATGAACGAAGTCCACAAAATCTCTAAAGTGAAGGCTGCATCTGAGTATCCTTCCCGGCAGAGGATAGCCCAGGATTCAATGCGACGTCAGCAAATATGACAGAAAAAAATAAAATAAAAAGGGAGGACAGAATGTGCGTGTGTGTGAACGTGTTTTTACTATCTAGTGGGGACGTTTTTTTAGGCCATTTTCATTACCTACATGGTGTCCTGATGCATCTCAGTAATCCAGGTAAAAAATCAAAATGAAAAAACTTGCATAGTTCTGTACGGGTTCTTCTCTAATGAAACGTTTCGTCTCTCCTCCAAGAGCTTCTTCTTCTAAACTGGCGTATATCGTAAGTCCACCCACACAGACCAATATTTGCGTTTTGACTCCCACCAACCACTGGAACACAAGTTAGGAG
>NW_013954460.1:8204-9254 GCF_001266775.1 Austrofundulus limnaeus | reverse complement strand
CCACTGGGACGTCATGTTTAGAGAATAAACGTCTCAGTTTCTCTGAAACTCCCGCCACATATGGAAGGACGACTGGTTTGGGTCTGGGTTTAGGGCAGGGGTGCCCAACCAGTCACTCRCGGGTGACCGGTTGCCCACCAGCTGGTTCCCAGTCGCTCGCGAAGTGCAACCTTGCTCTAACAGCTGACGAGCTGGCAAGGTTGCACTCTGGCCCGGGACTCATGTCCGCTCGCTGAGCTTCATTCTACCTCCAGCAGAAGCAGTGGAGGTGGGTGGCGGGACGAACAACAATTTATATGAATGCACATTATAATATTTCATATCTTTTCAACAATCCAACCTTTAACATTCTCTTAAATATGTACAGTAATTTGGCACTTTTAACATAATTTTCCAGATCATTTCACAATCTCACTCTTATGATTGAGGTGCACCGTTCTTTCAAACTGGTTCTAAATTTAAGTTTCATGAACATCTCTGTCTGTGGATTTTAAACCGTCTGCGTTCAGGAGGAGCAGAATGCCCCCGGTGTCTGCAGCCATCATTTAATTCAGAGGTATGTCAGCTGCTAACTTGTTTTAGAGGTTATGCTTATAATGATTGTTTATTTAGTAGTGAGTATTAAGTTACTGGTAGTTTAATGTGAACCTCATCTGGACTTTAGGCTGCCCTAGTTCTGTGTCATTAGGTGCTGGATGTTTGTTGACGTTAGCCACTATTGCTAGCATTATCTTAACATATAAAACAATATCAGAACAAACACTCACCCTGACAAAAAAAACAAACGATAATCATTGTGGAGCTGTTTGGTACCGAGGTTGTGGATCCACCCGCTGAATAAAAGGTTCTGCACCTCCCGTTGTTTGCCGGCTTTCATCAGCTGTTCGTGTTGTTAGCATCCAGTTAGCGCTACACCGTTTGCCCCGGCAGACCGATAACGGGACCGATTTCCCCGGTAGAGTCCACTCGGTGCTTGATCTTCTTCTCTTCCTTCTTATAATTGAAATAGTGAATCACCTACTTCCTCATCAAAGTCCTCACTCTGTCTCC
>NW_013954460.1:2216-3429 GCF_001266775.1 Austrofundulus limnaeus | reverse complement strand
AAAAAAAAAAAAAAAAAAATTTTCTAAATAATGAAATATAAAGTTATTAGTGAGGAAAATCCATCTGAATAACAGCAGACTGACTGCTCGTAAAATATACGACAGGTCTGGACCACATGTGAATTTTGTTCGTATCTGAAAAAAATCTTAGAATACGAAAGCATTGGTTAATGCCACAAATTCTCCTAAATCACTTGTACGCACAACTTAAGAACAAATCTGTGCGTACTAACGGTTCTTACATGAGGCCCATTCATCTTCGTCATATGAGTCATGTCTGACATATTTGTGAACAAATTGTTGTTCTATATCTTGAAATAGGATCTATATCCATACATTATGAACTCTCTACAGTCATTTCCTCCATAGACATTTTACCCCCTGCCCTCTAGCGGAGATCGCCTTCGAAACCACGTGACTGAAACCCAGCTATTATTGGTTTGCTGGTGATGGGGAAGCAGATTCCACAGCAATGTCATGTAGCATTTTATTTTTTGTACATAAATTTTGCCTTTTTGTACTTGAGAAGCAAATTTCTCCATGTATCTSGTTAAAGTCAGAGATGTTTTAACAAGATTCTTCTCTATAGAGCAGTCGTTCCCAACCTTGGTCCTCAAGTACCCCTATCCAGCATGTTTTACCTTTTTCCCTGTTATTCAGCAGGTCTTCAGAAGATTGKTAATCACTCATTCATTCAAACCAGGTGTGTCAAATCAGGGAAACATCTAAAAATCACTGCTTTAAATGTTGACCAACACCTCAAGAGCGTCTCTGAGCTTGATGAGGCATTTTCAAAATATAATATTGATTTAGTTTTATGTTTTTTAGTATTTCCTCTGGAAACCATTGATTCTTTGCCATTTAATTGTAAATAACAAATCAGATAAAGTGTATTAAAGCAGTGATTCTCAACCCTAGTCCTCAAGGACTCCTTTCCTGCATGTTTAGATGGGTCATTGTCCATCTGTATTATGAAACAACGACCAATCAGTTTGGCTGCATTTGGCTGGATCTGAGCACACAGTATGGCTCTGAATACCTCAGAATTCATTCGGCTGCTTCTGTCCTTTACCACATCATCAATAAACTCTAGTGACCCAGTGCCACTGGCAGCCATGCCTACCCAAGTCATCACACTGCTCTGCTGTGTTTTACAGATGATATGGTATGCTTTGGAACATGAGCTGTACCACGCCTTCACCAGACTTTTCTC
>NW_013954460.1:0-257 GCF_001266775.1 Austrofundulus limnaeus | reverse complement strand
TCTTCGGGATCATTTGAGGGCCCATTACTCCCCTGCCGTGCTGTCCTCTGGTGGGTTGTGCCTTTGCTGGTGGCTCTCGTTGTCCGGGGCTGGGTGCTTGGGCGTGTGCCGACTCGGCTCGGTGGCTGCCCGGTGGGGCTGGGGTCCCTCTGGTCCCATCGGGCCTTGGCCTGGGGGGGGTGTGGTCTGGGGGCCCAGGCCTCTGTGTCCGTGCCTGGATCCACTCTGGCACGGTGGATACCGGCGAGGCCTGTGAG
>NW_013954459.1:18109-26451 GCF_001266775.1 Austrofundulus limnaeus | reverse complement strand
GTATTAACATTGGAGAGGCTAGCGACTAGCATGGATAAGTTGGTATTAACATTGGAGAGGCTAGCGACTAGCATGGATAAGTTGGTATTAACATTGGAGAGGCTAGCGACTAGCATGGATAAGTTGGTATTAGCATTGGAGAGGCTAGCAACTAGCATTGATAAGTTGGCGTTAGCATTGGAGAGACTAGCAAGTAGCATGGATAAGTTGGTATTAGCATTGGTGAGGCTAGCAACTAGCAAGGATAAGTTGGTATTAGCATTGGAGGGGCTACCGGCTAGAAAACTTTCTCAACAAAAATGGTTGGATGGTTGAATAGTTGGATAAACTGCTAGTGCCAGCTTCTCTGATGCTAACGCCAGCTTATCCAGGCTAGTTGCTAGCCTCTCTGATGCTAACCCAAATGAATAGTCTCCTTCTCATTTGCCAGCACCGGCCTCTCAGTTAGTGGTGCCGGCCTATAATTAATCCGATCAATAGCTGACTTAGGAGTAGATGACAGCCTCCTGCTACATGGACGTAGCAAATGCTGGTTGTGTTGCGCAATAGTTTTAATTTTGTCCCTCATACTGTCCCATACAAAACAACTAAAAATTGAGTTTCAAATGCTACAACATGTTTAAAAGAACTTGTGATGCTAACTTCAGCTTATTTTATTTTCAATGGATCTTTGTTGCTTCCTGATGACTTTTGGTGTCAAATTATGAGAAAATGGGTCATTAATTAGTTTGTTTACCACTTATTTTAATATTTAACGATCTCAAAATGGATGTTTTGGATTTTGGCTGCATGGTTCCAACTATCAGAAGATGCTACAAAAAAAAATCAAAAATAAAAAGCTTAAAGTTTTTCCAGACGGTCCAACCAGACCCTCAGCCCCCCCGACACGCTCCTGCCCAAACTTAAGGCATATTTTTGCATGTTGGTCCACATTCGGACCTGATCAGAACCCGCCTGTAAATGACATTTCTCCAGACCTGGTCCAAAACATTTCTGAGTTTAAATCCTGCTGCACGACGCAGAGACCGGACCGGTCCGGTCGGACCCCGCCTCTGTGTGTTTGTGGTGCGGCATGTGACCCAGAGACCGTCCTTTTAGCAACAAAACAACAGTGTTTGTTTACAGAGGTGACGTTTTAAAAACCTCCAGGACCCGGTCCTTACGGCTGCAGGGTTCTGGTCCACAGCAAACAATAAATGCCTTAAGGAAAACCCTCCAGTCCAGATCCAGATCCAGTATTGAAGCTTTGAGCTGTAAAAACCGCCCAGTTGCACTTTCTTTAATGTAAACTTATTGTATTTGCTTCAGTTTTGTGCAATATATGATTCTGATTCTGCTGGTTAATCAGCCATGACAAAAAAAATCAATGTTCTGAGCACAAAATAAGCTGAAAATCTATATTGATATTTTTCAAACAGGAAGTCTGTAAGAACTCGTCTGTCTCGTCCTCGTCGCTCTCCTGTCGGCAGCAGGTCGTGTTTCAGTCGCAGAACAGGAAGTCCGCAGCGCAGGAAACGCTGACCCTCAGGGTGTGAAATCCATCCCTGCAGGGCGTGTCGCTGCCAGGCTGGTGTTGTGACAGAGATTTAAAGAGCTAACAGGTAAAAATGATTGCTCGACAGACGGAAACCCGGCTGGACTCGTGAGCAGGAAGCTGAGAAATAAATCCTGAGCCGTGAAAAAAATAAAAACGCCGAGCTCGGGTGTTTGCACATAGTTCAGGTTTCAGGAACAGAAACACAAAAACATCACTGTGAATGTGGTGAACAATGTGAAGCATCGTCGTTTACAAAAAAACACTAAAACAACTTTGAGTCGAAGCTTGAATTATTTTTATTTATTTTGTAATTTCACTGCCTGATACGAGTCAAATTCTAAACAAGTCTTTGAGGATGTCGGGTAAAAAGAGCTGAACATTCTTTTGATCCGTTTACCCAAAAACTTTGTAAACTTTATGAAAACAGTTTTGTATTTCTTTTTCTTCGCAGATGAAGCCAAGGTCGACTTTTTGTATTTCCGATCAGGATTTAGAGTCAGAACTCCTCTTTAGCTGCTCGAACTGTGTAAAAATAACTGAAACACTGATTTACTGCGGTTTGTCTGCTCACCTGTACGGAAGCCTGAAACTGACAAAATTAAGATTTTTTTTTGTTTTACTAAAAAAATATTAAAATGACAATAAGTTTTACCAAAATATAAATAGTAAGTTTTATTTTTATGTGTAATTATTTTTATTCATTATCTGTAGCTTGATCAGGGAGGTTCGGCTGTTTCCAGACCAGCTGAGAGACTTCTAGTCCCTCCAGGATGTCCCAGGTCTTCCTTAGTGTGTCCTCTCAGTTGGACTCCACCTCATCATGCTCTTCTGGACAGCTTAAAATGTGTTCAGTGGTTCATGAGATATTTTGCTAACAGTTGACAGAGCATGAACACATTATTGTCCACTTTTTATGGTGGCAGGCAAAGTTGTACCCAAGTAAAAGTAGCACTACTTCAATATATTTTTACTCAAGGGAAATTAGCGATACTTCATAGTAATATAATTAAAGTAAAGTAAAAAGTACAGTACAGAGACTATTTATGCTAGCATCAGAGAGGCTAGTGGCTAGCAAGGATAAAATGGCATTAGCATTGAAGAGGCTAGCGGCTAGCATGGATAAAATGGTGTTAGCATCAGACTTGTTAGTGACTAACATGGATAAGCTGGCGTTAGCATTGAAGAGCCTAGCAGCTAGCATGGATAAGTTGACATTAGCATTGGAGAGGCTAGCGGCTAGCATGCCTAGACTGCACACCTACTTTATTAGACACAAATTTTTTTAAATAAACAAAACTTTCACAACAAAAATGGTCAGATGGTCAAATAGTTAGATAAACTGCTTGCGTCAGCTCATCTTGCTAGTTGCTAGCCTCTCTAATGCTAACGCCCGCTTATCCATGCTAGTCGCTAGCCTCTCCGATGCTAGCACAAATGAATAGTCTCCTCATTTGCCAGAGCTGTTAAAATGCTCCGAAAATATATATTTTTTCCAAAACGTTACTCAATTAAATATACCCACCTGTTTAAAACATGACTTTAAAAGAAATTCTGATTAAAGTGAGTTTAAAATAAACAAATAGTATTTATAAAATGTAAAAAAAAAATCTAATTTTAAGTATTAACTTAAGCATTTTGGCATATAGATATATTTATATTTTAGAACTCTGAACATATTTTTTTTATTTGTCTGTTTCAGTCTTCCGTACATTTTCTGTTGTTTGCTTCTTTTTTTAACAGCTCAAATAAAAGTTCCTTTAGGAGAAAAAATGTTAGTTTTAGTCAAAGGTACTCATTACAGAAGTACGAATCAGAAATAAGTTTTGCTTTATTTGTGGTCTGCGCTCAACGTCAACAAAGCACTTGTCTGAAGTTAAAGACGTGGACATGAGGAGAGTATTGTGTAGATTTTTTGCAATGAGAACTTTTACTGTGAAGTGGTCTCGATCCAGGAACGGGTTTTTGTTCAGCTGCAGTGTTTGTCGTCGCCCTCCGTGCGTTTCTTCATGCCGTCCTCGTTTGCAAGGCGTTGGACTGTAAAGTAGCATGTTTACACAGTGGAACATTGCCGGCCGGATTGTCGAGTTCGAACCCGGGCAGATGTGGCTCCGCCTCCAGGGACAGGACTGTCCGCCACGCCCCCGGCAATGTTCCGCATTTCCACGAACTTCTGTACTAACCGTCGGCTTCTTCGGCCTTTGCTGTTCTGTAGCATAGATGTGACCCCGCCCACCCGGCCTTCCATCTGTGTGCGTCTGTGTTTGCCGCCCCTTCCGTGTTCCTCTGCACATGCATGACGAATCCCCGTGTTAGCAGCATGTGATGGACATCATTAGAAAAAAATAAATTAATTAATAAAAAAACACAGCTGCGTTCAGAAACCAGATCACACGTCTGTCAGGAGAGCCTACTCTGTCGTGTCCAGGCAGCTCCCACCTCATCCTTTTTGTTTGTTTGTTTGTTGACAGGTGATATTTGTGTCTGTTTGTGCCCCTCCCCCTCCCCACAGGTCTTGCTCTTCAATGTGTCTTTCTGTGAAATTGTTTCCTGTGATGAAAATTTCTCCCTGCCTGAATCTTTGTAGGGAAACTATGACTGATTTATTCTAACGTGATAGAAATATTTATTCAACATTCTAATAAATTAACTGAAGTTTTTTTTTGTATGAAATGCAAAAAAAAAAAAATACTTGTTTATAAAAAAACATGGCATGAGGTGTAAACGTGTTACTGAAAGAAGGTCTTTATCAAATGAAATTGACCTTTTAAATATAGTTTATTTATTTTAAAGGTTTGACGTGTCCGTGTCTTTATTTTTTGCACAAAATGAAAAATGCATGTGGAAGGAATGAAAGAATTTGTAAATAAACCAAATGTTTGATAGAAATTAATATAAAATTACATGTTGAAAGTAAAATATTGTAATTATGTTTATGCTGGCTCGGAGGACAGAGTGTAAATTAATTTTAAATAAGGACACTAAATCTTTCATTTTTGACAGTAATATGACTGAAAAAAGTGTTAATTGTTTTTGGAAACAGTTAGATCACAGGTTTTATTTTTAAGCAAAATGTGAGCAAGATAGAAAAAACCTGTTTGAAATCAAAATTTCATAATTTAATCCATTTTAGGAAAAGCAAAACACAATGATTGTTTTATTTGTGTGATATTTATTTCAAAAAGTTGGCAAATACACAAATATTAGTTTTCTAAAATAAAATAAACGAGTAAAACGTCGCCCTGCCCTGCCTATTTTACACACTCCCGTCCAGTAGGTGGCGCTAACGTGCCGTAAAGCTGGAGATGCCTCTGTCGTAAAGAAGAAGAAGACGTTGCAGCAGCAACGCGGGTCGGTCGGAAGCTCTTCTGCAGTAAACCCGTTACGGAAGCACATGAAGGAGATCGAGTACGGTTTCTGTGATCGGCTAACAAGCACTTCGGTGTAATAAGGTAATTATTAGTTGATTCTTCAAACACGGCTCTAAAGTTTCGGTTGAGGCGGTTGAATTTTCGAAACAAAATATTAATTTTTATTCGCGGAAGCGGGGTTAAGGACAGCAACTAGCTAACGCGTGCTAACGCCTTTGTTTATGACACAAGGCCTCGACTAATTCCTGGATTTAATTGTTTTTAGATGCGTTTAGGTTTTGCGTCGTGCGCTTTATTTGACCAGATTTCTATCGTAACATTAGCTTGTATTTTCCTTTAGTGTCTCATTTGAGAACATGGCCGGTGTTGTGCTGAAAATAGTACCCCGAGCGTAAAGGTGCACTAAATATTAGAAAGCGTTCTTGATAGAGAACAAAATGAAAGTAAAACTAAAGAGTTGTATAATCGGTATTTTTATTGGTTTCTGTTTAAGACTGTGTCCCTAAAGGCTTATTTTTTCTTGTTTTTCGTACTGAAACTTATTAAATGATGCTTCCTGTGACCGGTGTGCCTCTTATTTCAGGGGTACGTTTTTCGGTATAGCACCGAGTCCTGCTCTGCGCGCGAACACCGTCTGCACTGCGTCATTTTCTAAATATTACAAACCATTTATATCCTAGACTAAAGCTGGCACAGGTGATCTGATAGGAGTTAGAGAATAAAATTCGTTCCAACATTCGTTCTCCCATGTTTGTTATGTGTGTCTTCTCCGAACAGATTCAATTCAAAAATACTTTATTGATCCCAGAGGGAAATTAGGTAATACAGATGTTCTAAACTGCAAGTTCCTAGTCTGTTTATCATTGACAATGGCAATAAAGCTCATTCTGATTCTGAAAATCGTCTTTTAATCTCTTTAAAACACCGGCCATAATGGCGCTGATCCAACAAACTCAGAAATAAATTATTAAATAAGACACCTTGAAGGAGTCCTGTGCATAAATAAATAAAAGCTTAGTTAAGGAGAACCGTGAGGCGTTCACTGACCTGAGAGATCAGCAGGACGTTTTGTTTTCTTTGGGTTTTTTTTTTTTTTTTTTTTTTGCAAACACAAAAATGTCAAATTACTTAAAATAATTTTATTAAAAAACATTTTTCTTATAAAGTCCACTAACAAAATGTGTACTGTGGTAAAGGTTTAAAGAAACAAATCAAACTAAATAAATAAATCTAATACTTGGACTTGAGTTTTTTAAGGCCAATAGACCAAACATGAACTATAATAAGTATCATTATAAATATTTAGGCCCATTTTTGTAACAATTATCAACATTCCTCGTGCAAGTTTTCTCTTGTTCTGAGTTTGCTCTTCCCGTGCAGGTTAGGAGACATGTCCTACTACTCATCGTCCCGGAGTTCATCTCGGGTCACCGACTGTAAAGTGTATGTTGGCGACCTGGGCAACGGCGCCGCCAAGGGGGAGCTGGAGCGCGCGTTCAGCTATTACGGCCCGCTGAGGACCGTCTGGGTGGCCAGGAACCCCCCCGGCTTCGCCTTCGTGGAGTTTGAGGACCCCAGAGACGCAGAAGATGCTGTTAAAGGCATGGATGGAAAGTAAGTCGCCTTTTCTCTCCTGTGAGTTTTAAAGCTAGCTGAAGACAAAGCCATTGTTTGAAACTTCCCAGAGTCCTGTGTGGTTCCCGTGTTCGTGTGGAGATGTCAACGGGCCTCTCCAGGAAGGGGCGTGGGCGCCCCAGCCGCCGCCAGTTTGACCCCAACGATCGGTGCTACCAGTGTGGGGACCGGGGCCACTACGCCTATGACTGCTACCGCTACAGCAAGAGAGGAGGAGGAGGAGGCCGCCGCAGCAGGTGAGTGAAGGACCCGTCAGGTGTGATGTGTGTCATGTGAGAGCAGAGGATGCATCATTGTGTCGTTTTCTTTTCAGGTCTCGGTCCCATTCGCGATCCCGCTCCAGGTCCCGCGGGCGCCGGTACCGCTCTCGCTCCCGCAGCCGTAGCCGAAGCTACAGCCGGTACATTGGCGTTTTTCTGTCTTTGTCATATTTGTGTCTTTAACAGTTTTTACACAAACCTCTGGAGTTGTGAGGTTCTGACAGATGAAACGCTGTAAAGTTTAACAGTTTGACCTGTTCTCTCTTTCAGGAGCCGCCGCAGATCTCCCTCTTACTCCAGACGCAGAAGCAGGTCAGTCTGAGCCAAGCTTATAATAGTTCAGGATTTTTTAATTATAGTGTAGTTTTATTTTGTTGTGACTTTTTTCTTTTAATTTAGTTTTAATCAGTTTTTTACAGGGAATTTGTTAGTTTTTATTAGCTATTATTACATTTTTTAATGCTTCGTTTTAGCTTAGTTTAGTTTTTATTAGTTCTAATATTAGTTTTTATAGTATATTTACCAGTGCATCTTCCAGCTTGTGATGTTCCTGTGAGTTAAAGTTTAACTAGTTAATTACGAGTTATATCAGTCCATTATAGCAACACATTCGTAAAATAATAGCGTAACTCAGTTTTGCCGACTAAAAACTTTATTTTAGTGTGGTGACAATAGTTGTCTCCAACCTGGTGCTACTGCTGCTTGTTTTTCACAGGAGCTACTGAGAGAAGCTAGCGGGTCAAGATAGTCATAGTTAGCAAACACACTAAAACTAAGGATATTCTATCTGTAATTTCAGTTAATTTTGTAAAAAAAATATATAATGTTTTACGTAATTATCAGGTTGTTTTTTTTTTTTTCATTTTATTACAGTTTTTATTTATTTTAGTTAACTAAAATGTTTTTTTCCATTTCAGTTTTTGTTATTTAGTTAGTTTTAGTGAACTATAATAACCCTGAGGTTTACTCCTTGTCTGAAGTCTGGTTTGTCTCTGGTCTGCAGTGGTTCAATCTAAACAATCTGTTTTTCTCTTCTCTGTCAGGTCTGGCTCCCAAGCCCGGTCCAAGTCCAAGTCTAGGACTCCTGCAAGGAGGTAGGCTGTGTAAACCAGGTGTTTTTTCAGGTTTTGAAGTCTAAACTTAATCATCAAGGACAAATTAAAACTTCGTTTTCAACCATTTTCACAGATGATTTGCTTTCTTTGACCTACAGTTTATTAGGGCTGTGTATTGGCAAGAATTTGGCGATACGATACATATCATGACAGAGGTGTCACGATACGATATATCCCGATATATTGCGATACTATAAGCAAGGCGATATATCCCGATATATTGCGATACTATAAGCAAGGCGATATATCGCGATATATTGCGATTTTTTTGTCCAAAAATTTTATTAAATAAAAACCTCTTACGGGGGAAAAAAGGAAAAACCAAAATTCATTGTCTCAGAAAATTCTAATATTACATAGACATACTTTTGATACATTTAGCTGTGTTCTGCTTTGTATGTATTTTATTTTATTTGTTTCATATTTC
>NW_013954459.1:0-17109 GCF_001266775.1 Austrofundulus limnaeus | reverse complement strand
GTGTGTGTGTGTGTGTGTGTGTGTGTGTGTGTGTGTGTGTGTGTGTCGGAGTCTGAGACACAAGGATGCTTTGCAGCGCGGAGATGTGTGCCGCAGAGGGAGTTGTGCTTGTGCCAGCAGTTTTCTTTTTCCTGCACAGCGTGGCCTCAGCACAGGCTGCGTCCCCGTCCTCCTCCACGCTCTCCCGCTTATTTCAGGTCCACTTCCTGTCTTCCAGCAAATCTTTTTCTTTGCAGGCAGAAGCTGATTTTTTTTTTATTAGAAAAACTGAAAATAATAATGGACTCGGCATGACAGCCTCCATCTCTTACCCTGAGTTGGCAGGATGAAGACTAAACTTTTGCCAAAAAGTGTTGCAAACAGTGCCCCCACATGGTCTGCTTGTAGAATTACACGTGATTAAGTGGTTTTCTTTGTCGCATCAATTTTTGCTCAACTTTTCTCATCTCTGTAGAAACTCTGGATCTTTCCTTAATGTAACGATCTTTAACCCAAATCCTCTCCCGTTTTTTTTTTTCTGTTTGCCAAACAGGAAGTTCTACTACATCACTCTGCTGAGAGATCCCGTGTCTCGCTACCTCAGCGAGTGGAGGCACGTGCAGCGGGGAGCTACGTGGAAAACCTCCCTGCACATGTGCGATGGACGAACACCAACGCCCGAGGAGCTGCCTTCCTGTTAYGAGGGGTCAGACTGGTCGGGGTGCACACTGCAGCAGTTTATGGACTGTCCTTACAACCTGGCCAACAACAGACAGGTACRGAGGAAAAAGCACCTCATCTTACTTAATGAAATGTTGTGACAGTACAGCACAGCTTCAGTATTAGCCTGTTTTCTTATCAGGGTTCATTCYGGGTCTTAAACAGTCTAAAAAATGTCTAAAATTTGAAAATCTAAATTTTAGGCCTAAAAAAGTCTGAAAAACGCCCAGATTTTCATCCAAGGCCTTAAAATTTGTTTTGTCAAGTCTTAATTTTTTTTTACTTTTATGAAGTTTGATACCAGTCTTTGTACGTATTAAACTACAAATCCCGCCATAACTGCAGGCAAAAAACATCACAGTTTACTTCCATGTTTTCGACCTCTTTGCCGCTACAACGCCCCGCCTACAGCGGCTTATAAACCTGCCCAAAAAACAAACCAGTTTAGTCATGTCCACTGCTTATTGCTTAAACATGGGAAAGTGTGTTTTCAATTAGACTTTCCTTGATATCAGTGATCTTTTTAACTCCGTTGGAAGCGGTCCACAGCAGTYGATATGAAGGTCTCATAGATATGACCATTTTATTAAAATAATTTAGTATTCTTGTATTAAAATTAAATATCCTTTAATACCTAAATTGATAGCAATAAAAGGTTTCTGTGTTAAAATTTCTGAGACCATTTGAATGTTTCTATTAATGCGTTGGTTTGGTCTTAAATGTCATTCCTGATGGTCTTTAAAGGTCTTTAAAAGGTCTTAAATTTAACTTAATGAAACCTGCATGAACCCYGTTTTATGCATACTGTAGAGAATCAACAGGCTCAGCACTTCAGTGTTACTTTGGAGCATCTTTTTTATTACAAACCAAAAACAACCACTTTTTATCTCCAGTTTAACCAGCATCTCTGCACTTCATGCTGTCGACACAGTCATATTTATCTCTTCAGAAGAAATTAAAATATATTAACACAAAAAATGCTGCATAAGTGAATTTGATGCTAAGTGAACTGCTTCAAAATAAAGAAGGTTGGGTGGGTAAGAAGGGWTGCACACACATCAGAAGACACACACGTTTACACAGTCAGGAGTTTGCCTGCTGGTCATAAACAGCAGATTCACCTTCTTTCCTCATGTTATCTCAGTCTCACACCTCGGCGCCTTGACCAGCTTATCTCATCTGAACCCGAGGGTGGTACTACTGAGGGTCCTCTGACTTGTATATGTAACACACACGCACACAAACACACACACACACACACACACAGAACCATCCTGATTGAAACACTTGACACCTTAAAGGCATCTCGCCGCCTCTAGGCCCTTTTGACTTAAGCTGCTTTTATGCTGACCAGTCTCCACAGGGGTCAATTCGCCCCAATTTTACCTGATTCACATCTACACAGTCTCAGTAGTTTTTACATAACAGCATGTTGCCTTGATGCAGGTGGGTTACCATAGCACAAMCGCCTGAAACTTACCACCAACAAGTAAATAAAAGAGTAATAGTCATAAGGCACTCACGGTTCTCAGACTTTGTTTCCAAAGTGTCACTTGGAACACTTTTTTTCCTCCGCCGGTCAGAGCCTGTAAATTGAGTCCATTTGGTCTAGCCCTGTCTTAATTCTGTCACTAGCTGCTTTTCCATTGACCATGAAAATCTGCAATTTAGAATTTCGAAAATAAATTTGCTCAGTGGAAACATGTCAGTTTCGAAAAAAATTACGTTTTTCGACAAAATGTTTTGGCGCTAGGATGAGGTGGTTTTTCGGCCGTATCAAAATTGGTGTATTTCACAAAACTGCAATGGAAACACTTTTTTCGCATCATGGGAGTCACGTGATCAACAACCAGCTGTTTGTACTGGCGAAAGAGACGACAATGAAGAAGATAACAGGAAGTAAAAGTAGTAGTAAAATCACAGAAGTTGTAAAAGAAAGTAGTAAACTCACCGATTACATTTTCCCAAAAACACAGCATACGTAGTCGCTCCTATCAGGAGCTCGTCGCTCGAAAGCCTCGATAAGACGCCAACGTCTCCTCTGATGATGAGCACTAGTACTGTAGTAGCAATTATGCTGTGTTTACATCCATTGCCGCCATGTTTGTAATGACTTATCGTGAGAACAAACGTATTCACGTGTGACTTTAATAGCATTTCTTACTTAAAGGAAACACCGCAATTGCGAAACTGTGATTTTTCGACATTAACAGAATATCGACAAAGTTTTGCACACATTTGCAATGGAAACGCAGCTAATGTCTGCCGAAAAGTCCTGAAACCTCTTCACCTCCTCATAGGACCGCAGTACTGTTTTTTGATGGCTGTATTATATATACTTTTAAAAAGTAAATTAAAAAATAAAAGCTGTTGTTTGATTCTTGTGCAAGAGGCACTCTCATAATTGAGGTCGCTCTCAGGCTAATCCTCTTTTTGTTTGTGTGTGTTTTCCATCCTTCAGTAAACGGTGGGTTTGTGGGTCTGTTCTGCACAAGTGAAGCTGTAACMTTATCGATGAACCTTGTCCTCCGCCCACAGGTTCGAATGTTGGCAGACTTGAGTCTGGTTGGCTGCTACAACATGTCCACGGTRCCGGAGAAGAAGAGGGCCCAGCTGCTGCTGGAGTCGGCCAAGAAGAACCTGCGTGACATGGCCTTCTTTGGTCTGACCGAGTACCAGAGGAAAACCCAGTTCCTCTTTGAACGGACCTTCAGGTTGCGCTTCATCAGGCCTTTCATGCAGTACAACAGCACTCGGGCTGCAGGGGTGGACCTGGACAACGCCACGGTCAGATTCATGATGAACTTGTAGACGAAAAACACAAATTAGAAAGTAGAAATGAAAATAAAATAATTTACTCTGATTTTAGGAAGCGAATACTTGACTAATAAGTTTCTATTCTGATCTACATTTTTTTGTGTTAAAAATGTTCAGAATAATCTTACATAGAAGCACCATGGGATGTACTTCAAGAACCATGTTAGCCTTGTATTTTAATTCTTGAAATTTCAWAAAAGAAAATATTTTTAGGTTTAAACAAACCCTGATCTAAACGGGTGGTAAACAGAAAAATGAGAACATGGGAAAACCGAGCCGACACTGGTCTTATAATTGCTGTAAAATGAATTGGGATAACGAACAGCAGCTTCTAACACGTTCTTCACACTTTGATTGGTCCAGTGTGGGAGTTCTTAAGCTCAATTTCCTGAGTTGCGTTTTTTTTTTTTCTCCAGCACACGGCAGACTGGTGATTCACACATTAAACTCAGCTGCTTGGAGGGAAAATAAAATATGCACAGCTGTGAGCCTCTGGATGGTTGTTATTATTACAAGAAAGTCCCAATTTTAACATTGCAAGGATTTGGAGTTTGGCATGTAAAAAGTTTGTGTTTGGCATTTTTTTTAAAGTAGTTTATAATATGTCCAGTTTTATCCAGTAATTACAGAACATGGTTTTAAAGAAATATTTACCCCAAACTCGGCTGTGACTTCAGAACTAGTTGACGGTTTGTTGCTGAGAGCCCCCTGGATCCAAACTCGTGTCCCTCCTGCTGCTGATCAAAATCTAATTTCCAAACATGGGCTCAACATGTCGCCTCCCTCCGTTGAACATGTTGCTCACACATGACATGTCGCAGCTGATCGCAGATTTCAAAGGGATTCTCCTCATTAAACCCAATCCCCTCCGTATTGGACTCACACGCAGCTGATGATGGATTCCAGGAAAGCCAGCTGCATTACACGAGCTAACACGAGACACATTTCTGTTGTTTCTACAAAACACGCTTCTCTCTGAAGAAGATTTGAAAGCAGTTTAACGTCTCAGGACCACCAGCAGTTTTGTGTTTTTGAGTCCAATGTGTGAGACAGACAGTATTATGGTTATATTTTTGCAGCTGCTACACTCTTATTCTTCTTTATGTATATTTGATAGCAGGGTTTTTCTTTTGGCAAGTGAGGTTTTGTAGGGTTTCTAAGAGCTATAAGCTGTGTTCATATTCTTGACACAATGCGGAGCTCGTTCCCGGTGCAGGTTGGACTCAAACAAGGCTGTCCCTTGTCTCTGGTCCTGTTTRTGGTGTTCAGGACTTCAAAGTGCAACCTTCAACGTGCACTGGGATGGTTTGCCCATGGTTCTCAACAGGAAATAGGTAGAATGTGCCACCCGTGTCAGGGGTGAGAGTCTTTGCCTTGATTAGAGGATTAAGTATTCGGGGGGGGGGGAGATACAGAAAATTCATGATTCGGTTCGATACTTAAGTCTCACGGTTTGATATTTTTTCTAAACAAAAAAAGAGAAATTTCCACGCCCTTCTTAACTTGTAATTTATTTAAATTAACTGTGATCATTTGTTTATCCTCAAAAGTACAGTTTTTAAATTAAATGTTGCTGAAACAGACAGTTTCTCAGAAGATCTGCGCTCGACAGTGCAGCCTCGTTGGAGTAGTCGAACGCAAATCCACTGAGCCTTCATCACATTGCATCTTCAGAAGACAGGTTGATAAATTAAAATTTAAAAATCTGTATTGTTTGATGCAAGTGTGTATTGAACCTTTCTCACTTTATTGAACAGTTTGATACAGATACATGTATTTTTGCACCCCTGTTAAATATYAGTGAGTCTTGTTCACGAGTGATGGTAAAATGGAGATGGATCGACAGATCTGGGCCTCTTCCTTCATAATGAGGGCGTTGCTTCAGTTAGTCGTGGGCAGCACTGATCTAAATATTAGTTGCACTAGCCCTAAAGCACTAACTCAAATATTTAGGTCCCCTAATTCTAAAGCACTAACGCACTGAAWATTTTTGCAAAAACTAATTCTAAAGCACTAAAATAATCCAGTTGAGACATGGAACATTCTTCAGAGCCMATATGAGACAATATTTATTGTGTGCAGAATGTTGTCACTTRGTGCCCTTGGTGGGCCAAATGAGAGTCATCCACAGGCCATATTTGGCCCGTGGGCCATGAGTTTGACATGCGATCTTGTAGATAAGTGACACAAATGTATGACAGCTTTCACGCTCAACTGTGAACAATAATGTTGATCAATAATGTTTAAAGATCTCAGTTAGTGCTTCTAAATTTAGCCCATAAACTTAGCAAGTGCTAATCCACTAATGAATTTAAAAAACAGCAAAAGCCCTAAAGCACTAATCAAGAAATTAGTTCGCCTATTWGTGCTTTAGGGAAACTATACCCACCACTGGTCGTGGGAAAGASTAGGTTGAGTCAAAGGGCAAAGCTCTTCATTTACTGGTTTGTCTACGTTCCAACCCTCACCCATGGTCATGAGGTTTGGATTATGACCACGAAAACAAGATCCCAAATACAAACCATCGACATGAGCTTCTTTCGTAGGGTGGCCAGGCTCAGCCTTAAGCTAGGTTTATAGCGTACCACCCTCCATTCTATTCATTTTGTTACTTTGTTTGTCCGTCGAGCATTTGATCTCCTTTTTACATTTCACATGTTAAGAAGGGAACTGCCACACAGCCTTTCAGAGAATACTGCACCAACGTAAGCTCAACTATAACTGAGCCTTTAGAGATAAARTGAGGAGCTCCTTCATGTTGGTGGTGCTTAGAGTAGAGCCGCTGCTCCTTCACGTTGAAAGTTGAGGTGGTTCAGTCGTCTGATGAGGATGCCTCCACCCTTTACAGGTTTTTCAGGCATGTTCCTGTGATAGGAGGCAGACTCAGAACTCCCTGGAGGGATTATATATTACTTGGGGATGCCTTGGGATGCCCCAGGAGRAGCTGGAAAATGTAACTGGGGAGAAAGATGTCTGGGTTTCTCTCCTGGCCCTGTTGCCTCTGCAATAGAAAAAGCAGAAGATGATGGACATTCTTGTCAACAAGGGCTAGGGAAAAAATAAATAAATAAGTCTTGGATCAATTTAGTTTAAGTTTTTCTATACTGATTCATAGAGCATGAAATCGATTTTCCACCATGACGTTAACCTCAGTAGTCTCRTGCGTGGTGAAGCAGAGGCATGTTATGTTTTGTCACTTGCACCAGCGTTAGCTTCTGTCAACAAGTCGGAACCACCGCAACTTTGGTTTGGAAAGGTTTTTATTTATTCTGCAGTGGAAAATGAAAGCTTCAAGCGGCTCATTCAGGTGCTCAAACCAAACTATGTTATGGTGCAACATAAACATCTGACTGAAACTGTTATCCCCAGGATGTATAAATGTGCAATAGACAACATGCTGMAGAAATTGTTTATTTTTGTTACCRCTATTATTATTTTTACACTTTAAGAAACAATGTCTTAATGAAATCTACAGTGATGGAATTATGTAGTTCACGTTTCTTTCTAATTKAAACACCTTTGAGACAGCTTTGTTTGCAGTTCAAGTTTAAACTGTCCAATTTTTAAGTTTGCCTTCAAAACCTGCTGTTTGTGCTGAAGAGAACAAAAAAAGTAAAATTCCATTTTGCAACATAGTTGAGCCATTTTCATTATTTAAGAGCAGATCTAGTGCGCAGGAGGAACTGAGTCCARGTTAATTGAATCGAATCCAATTAAAATTAATCGATTCCAAACCTTATGAMACTGAATCAGTTTAGGGAATTGATGCTCAGTCCTATTATCAACAGAAGAAAAGTCTGAAATCTTAATTTCAGCGTGTTTAAGCAGCTTTTTTGTTTTTGTTTTATTCTAAGCCAATTTTAGCACAATAAAATGACCCACTGGATGTAAGCTGCACAGTCAACACTTTCAGCACCAGCAAACCTTAGAGCTTGATCTGATGCCCTGAAATACAGACAGTAGCCTCGGGGGCAACTTTTCTGTAGAGCGCTGATGGAAAACCTAAAATCTTTCCTTGCGAAATATCAACAAAGAAAAAAAACTTGTAATTCGTTTGTTCTGTACTTCTGTTGAAAACAATTACTTTTCCAATTTCCTTCCTATCTCCTCTTGAGGTTTTTTTCTTTTTCTCATCCACCGGTCAATGTAAACATTTGTTCTGCTCCCCTCCCCCCGCAGGTGCAGCGCATCGAGGAGCTGAACGAGCTGGACATGGAGCTGTACGACTACGCCAGAGACCTGTTCCAGCAGCGCTACCAGTACACGCGGCAGAAGGAGCGGCGGCAGCAGCGCATCAAGAACCACCTGCAACAGAGCCGCCAGGGCCTCGGCCCGGGCGTCGGCCTGTGGCCCCCCCGCGGCCGGACCATCTCGGAGTCGACTCAGGAGGACAGGGAGGGGGAGCGGGTGGAGAGGGAGGAGCGGGAGGACGGCGAGGAGGGGGGCCGAACGGAGGAGGCGGGCATCAGACTCCCCACSGAGGACTACATGAACCAGATCATCAACCGCTGGTAGCAGCGGAGCGAGAACAAACATGCATTACGTAATGTGAAACTCACACACTTTCCATCCGCGGAAAGACGTGCCCGCTTCAAAAGACCCCAAAACCCACGACAGACTGGCAGAGGTTGGGGGTAGCAGGAATCTAGCTCTCATTATTGAGCTTTGCCCAGTTGTTATTGGCGCCTGCCTGCCCTTTCCCCCCACCCCACACACGCCCCYCCTCTCCGCGTTTCCTTGTCGCGCTCCCATCATTTGTTCCTGAACAGGATGGCGGAAGAGGGGAGGGATCTTTTTTTTTTTTTTAAGTCGTTCAGCTCCCGTCGCCGCGCTTCTCCTCTTGCATCCCTCGCATTTCCTGTGGGCCCGACATGGAGCGCGAGAAATGGAACTCAAGTCTGTGAATTCCTCGGTCGTTTCCTCCTGGACGCAATGAAAGTCRGCGACGAACAAAGAAACTGGTGGAACGTGAGAAACTCTCTCAGTTGTGTTCTAAAAGCTTTGTGCTTACATAAAAATCAGCCATTTCACCCATACTTTGGTCCTAAATTAGGTTCATCCTTAATTTTTTTAAAATGTGATTTTATTTGTATGTTGATTTTTTTTTTTTTGCTTTTTTTTTAAAGCAGAATTGTAATAACACTGAGACCAACATTGCTGCCTAATGACAAGTGATTCCTTCATGTCTTTTATTTTGAATTGTTTTATAAGTGGAACACTAAAGGATTGGAGTGATAAACAATGGACCATAGCCATTACTGAAGCCTCGCTTCTTTTTGTTTCTTTAGGGATGGGGCGGGTGATGGGGACAGTTTTTCTGATAAAGGCTCCCAAAGCTCCTGTCGTTCCATTATTTCTCCTCCTTTTAGGGTCTCGGCCCCCCTGCGGAGGACGGCAGCCAATCATAGAGCCGAGTCTCACGTAGGTGCGAAGGAACCAGGCGCGGAGGGGTTGGGAGTCTWGCTGCAGGTTGTTGCCAGGAACGGTGCAGCTTTGGAAGCCTTAACTCAGACAAACGCTTGAAATGGGAGCTGTGAAACTACCGGTCACCATGGTGACGTGAGCCCTTAATGTAGTGGGTGGCATTTTAAGCTTTTTTTTTGCCCCTTTCAGACTGCGTTGTAAAAGCAGCAATCTCATACGGTCCTCGGCCCCACCTTAAAGGGCAAACACAGCTCTGGTGACCCGTAGTTTGTCGTTGGTTTCACCCTGAAGAGCAGACGGGGCGAGGTAGCAGTGCCTCTGTGTACCGGGATCATAGTCAACATAATTAGTGCCAGATATTACGTTGGCATTATACTACAGTAATTTCTTTGACTACTCGTAAATCTGAGTGTGTGTATGTGTGTAAATAGTGTGTACAGTATGCCAGATCAGTGTATGCTTCTGTAAATAGTGTGAATGACCGACAGAGGATGTTTTGCGAATGATTTGTTTCATGACCAATTWTTTTTGTTTGTTTGTTTTTTGTTTGTTTTGTTGTTTTTTGAGGTGAAAGGTGATGCATCAACAGCATGACTCAAATGCGTGACCGTCACCGTGATGCAAGCCCCTCCTTTTTATTCTTCCTCCCGTCGTTCTCGTCTCTCCTTCCCATGACACGACCAGGCCTGAATCACTACGCCCGTTTAAATTTGTAATTCATTTTATTTCATCATCCTTTATTTTTAATTCCATCCGTTTATAAGCTCAGCACAAATACACTCAGAATATTTGAAATTAAAAGAACTGAAGGAATGCATATCCATTCAAACCAGACTTTTTAAACTACAGTCTTAAGATGAGAAATGAGGACTTTTATCTGTTTTAATCTCATCGTGTAAATTATATTTTGCGATTTCATGCAAGAGATGTTTTGAGGCCGACTCTCGGCTACTGTTGCATCAAATTTTAGTTCATGATCTGTGAATTTGACTGAGATAGATATTTGATTAGCTGAGTCTACAAAAGTTGAATGAGTTGCAGACGTTCAGCTGATGATTACTTTCGGAGAAGTTCCTTAAAATCCATCAAGAGGTTCGTGAGATATTTTGCTAACAGAGTTGACTGTAATAGGTAACGCCAACGTTAAAAAACAAAACCCGCATACAATCGGAGGATATGTTAGGAATGACTCTCAGCTACTACCACACCAAATTTAGTTTGATAACTGTAAGATTGACGGAGTTAAATCCATTTCTGGCTCCAGAAGTTAACGAGTTCGATGTGCATTCTTTCTGAGAGATTCTGTAAAGTCCATCCAGTGGTTCATGAGATATTTTGCTGACAAACGCAGGCAAAAGAATCAGCCCAATCGTTTTTAACAGCAGGGGATAACAAAAAGGGAAATCTCAACATCCCTTCTTTTTGTTTTCACTCTGTTATCCCGCTGCAGGTCATATCTCCTGTGATTCCTCAGAGCTCAACTTATTTACCTGAGCAGACAGACGTTTACTCAGGCCCCACATGTAGAAGTTGAAATATTTTGCAAGCAAATAGATGGTTTAGATTTCACATTTCGTTAGGAGTCACAACATGCATCAAAAAAAAAACATGTTTTCCTGCAAAGAAACTTGAAATAAATCAGAAAAGAATGTTTTGCGTTGATAAAAAATCACAGCAGTGAAGCTGTTTGTCAGCTGCAGGTAATCCAGGCTGAGTTCAGGGAAGCTAAAATAAATCTTTTGGCATTCGTCCGTGTTTGGCCAATGATTGTTTGTCGAAGAGCAACAGGAGCCAATTACTGCAGGCGGACTTATCTGGTTAGAAAAACACAGAGTGCAAATTAGTTTCAGGCGTATAATCGATATTTAAAGTGATCAGCTTGTGTTTAGGAATCTAAGGTAGAAGAATCGGCTACATGTGGTCATAATCAACATTTGTTCGGCTGCAAAATGAATTATATTTATTGGATGTCTATATATATTTATATATATTTAACATAAAAAGAAAGTGTTTTTGCTTGTTTGATTCAGATTTATTACTGGGTTGGAGAAGTTTGGACATGAACCATTTAATTTAATCTGAATGTAGCTCGAGTTCAGTGTCATTACGTGATGAATGAAGCCAACCTACTTCTTTTGTCCTCACAAACCATGATGTAACTTTTAACAACCCAACCATCTGGTTATATTTGAGCTGATCACACTGGATCCTCCCCTTGTTGTGTGATCAGCTCCTTTTTTAATCGGGAGTAAATCATGATGGGAAGGAGAGAAGAGAGGTTTGGATGAAAGGCAGCGGGACTGATCCAGAGTCCTCGCCCTTCTTTTAGTGTAGCTTTTCAAAGTAATGCAATAAAGACAGAGAAATGGATACGAGGACAAGGGATCCTCCTTTTCTGTATCRGCTTCCAAGTCAGTTTTTATGTTGTTGTTTTTTTTTTTTTAATGGTGACTTGAAAACACTGCAGGTCCCAGCTTTATTGTGCCCACAAATTACTTTTTAAGTGTCAGACTTGCATCAGTCTGTGATTGGACTCCAAACCGATATGTGACTGCGTTTGTGGGTCGAAAGGAAAACTCAATTTTTTTCTCCCCTTTTTTTATTTTGATCGTTATTTTAAGCGCTCCCGTTTCAAAGTGGTCCTCAGAAAAAAAAACAGCGTGTGGAAAAAGCTATTACTGACATCATTCCAGAAGCTGATGCTGTAAAAGGCAATTTTTTTTGTTTGTTTGTTTCATCCATGTGTTTATTTGATGTGTTGTCTCCTTTGTGAAAATGAACAAACAGGTATCGCTAGCATCGTCCTCCTTTAAAGCGTGTTAAAGAGTCTGAAAGGGATTTATTTTTTATTTGTGTGCAGTTTGTCTGCCTCCCTCCCGTGTACGCATTTTTCTGGGTTTGTTTCCTACGATTGCAAAGATGAATCATCAAGCCACCAATTAAAATATTTCATTTTTATAAACCAGACTGTTGTGATTATTTATGCTCTTATCTGCTGGAATGAACTTRAAAACCAGACAAATGCAGTGAGCTGAAAAAGTATTCTCTCCTTTTGGTAATCTTTTTTTATTTAGCTGCAGCTGGATTTTGTATGTGATTAAAAGTAATTCTCAAAAAAAAAATACTCCATATCGACAGACACCTTCCTTAAATTTAAGTTTGTCGGGAATCTCAATAAAAGGCCATCTGGGACACTTTTGGTTAAGTTTTAGGAAGGTGGTGTGTGTGTGTTGAAGTAAAATTGAGAAAAATACAAATTTAAAAAATAAAAGTGCATACATTATGAATGTATTACAGTATTTCTATGTATTTACACCTTTTGCTTTGAAGCCTAAGCCTTTCCTTCAGTAGAAGCATAATTTGCCCCCAGATTTGACACCACTTCAACACCACTAAAGCCCCRTTTACATGTGAGCAATCTGGAAATGTTTGTGTTTCATTGTTGACTGAGGTGAATCACTGACCCACAGCAGAYCGTTCAAGAGCATGAAAACTGATACATCCAAAATAGCAAATACACAAACCTTAGTTTGGACCCAGGATGAGGTTGGGTCACTCCTACGTGTTGAAAATGATGAGCAGCACAATCAGCACTCTGTTATCCACTATAGTTACTGTTGTTCATCCAGTCAAGTGCAGGAAAACGTTTGGATTGCAGCCATCTTTTCTGTGTATAACTTCACGGGTTGCTTTCGAAAACCCACCTTCGAGACCTGGATTCAAAGAATCATTTGTTTTCAGAAGAAACAAGACCTGTTGCATACACAAATGATGGAACTGCAGTAGAAATGCAACAGTTTCACTCAAAACTGGTGTTGTGTAAACAGGGTCTAAGTCTTGAGAGCTACAGCCAAGGTGAAGAAATCATGAAGCCCAAAGGGCTCTGCAAGGGTCAGTGACTGCATAAAAGATCAGGGTTTGGCCCATAGCCGGGTGGGGGMGTTAGGGGGTTCAAACTAACAGCCCACTTTGTCTGCAAAGGACCTGTTTTTTTTATTCCTGCACTGCAGGAGTCCAGTGCGTGGGGTGCATTCAAACAGAACCAGCACATCCTTCCGTCCAACACACACACACACACACACACACACACACACACACACAGTGTGGCTCGTCATTAAAAAGAAATCAACAGGAGTGTGAGGCACATCCCCAGAGCAGAGTTTCCACTTGTTGCGCACACAGGTGATGCTTCTCGTTAAAAATCAAAACACGATGCCCTGTCCTCATGAGGACGGACCACACGCAGAGCAGAGCAACATGAGCATGTTTTAACAAAGACACAACCTGATGCTTTTAAAGTGGGGTTCAGTGGAAAACATTCAACACGCATGTCACAATTTAAAACAAAGACCTGGGTCCAAATTGATCAAAATTGTCAAAAATACTCTTAATGCTGTGAAGATATTAGGGGTGCAACGATACATGTACCCGTATTGAACCGTATCGAACAGTGCTTTAGGTTCAATACACACTTGTATCGAACAATACATTAATAGGAGAAACATCCAGAAGGCCACAGACAGCCCTGATGGAGCTGCTGCCTTTCTGCAAAGATGGATCTGTCCACAGGACCACAATAATCTGCACAGGTTTGGGCTACATCACAGTTGTCAAACTCAAGGCCTGTAAGGCCAAATGTGGCCTGCCATAACATAATGGCCCACGAGATCTTCATAGATGTCTTAAAATAAACATACGTTGCTTTAAACTCCATAAACGACATGTCCCACAATGCATGCTGGTTATTTTACCCATAAAAGGACAGCATCTCACAACTAAGAGGTACACAGGGCTCAAAAGTAGTCTGCGTAATTGGCTGTGTAAAATTGTAAAATCTTTATTCAGCTGAATTTTCGCTGAATACTTGTGCTGTGACCCAGTTGTACTGGGAAGTGGGACTTTCCCACTTACAAACTGTAAATTTCAATTGAACAGTTAAACTTCTCATCATGCCAGGAGCCCCTTGCCTTACAGTGAAGCATGATGGTGGCAGCATCATGCTGTGGGGGTGTTTTTTACCAGCAGGGACTGGGAAACTGACCAGAGTTAAACAAAAAATAGATGGAGCAAAACTACATGGAATTTCTTATTGGAAACCTTGTTGTAGTCTTACAGAGATGGAGCGAAGGTTCAGCTTCCAGCAGGACAATGACTCAAAAAATACCACGTAAGGGTTAAATGTCCTGGAACGGTTCAGTAAAAGTTAGACCTCCATCCAACTGAGAATCACTGTTTTGAGTCAAAGATTGCTGGACACAAGCAGCACCCATCCAAGCTGAAGGAACTGGACACGCTTTGGACATGAATAATGGACAACATGTCCAGAGATTAGATGGACTAAAATCTTGGAGACGAACCTGAAGAGACATGATGCTTTGACTGCTGCAAGAGGCAATGACGACACAAAGTGTTGAGTTTTGACTGCAGAATGCATTCTGTTTCTTAATTTTATGCTTTTTTTGGGATTATTTAAATATTTTTTCCCATTGAATTTCAATAATCTTAAAGAATTGTTGTAGACTTATTATTTATTCGTTTTAATTTCAGATTTYAAAGCAACAAAATGGACAAATCACCACGAGGAGCGAGTACTTTCACAACCCACTGTTAATATGCGTTGAAGTCACTCTCTGTGATTGTCGTTCCAACCTGTGTCGAAGTTTCACCCCGCGGGTTTCTACACTTCAATTTGCAGACTAATCTGTAACTCGAGGACATTTCTGCCACTCGCCCACACAAGCCACAGGACCATGACCCCAGAAATCAGCCCGTACCCCTTCTAATGACAGCCTCAGTCCTGTCAGCGCTGATCTACAGCCTAATTCAATCGGCAGACACCCTCAGAGTATTGAATGCGCTCATATATGCACACGAGTATTCCTCTCCCGTTTTGCTGTGGCAGGTGATGGATTGACAGCAGAACGGTACAAGCGTAGCTCCATGTCCTTGGACGCAGAAGAGCAGAGGCCTTCAGCCGATTTCATCACGCAGTGCTGAGCTCAACTCTGACCCCCTCCAGGCAGGGAGGAAAAATCATTTGCCTGGACACTCAATAGCCAGAGGGGGATTGGCAAAGGCAGAAAGAGGAGCAAAGGTGCGAGGTGTTCAGGAGTCAGAGACGGCCTTTATGTAGAACGGGAGAAACAACATGAGAGGGAAAAAGAAGTTAAAGCAGAGCAGAGTCAGCTGGGACGTGGTGTTTCAGACTGAATCCAGYCTTTAATCCTGCCTGCAGCTCTGAGCTGCTGTCATTTGGAGTGCAGCTAAACAAACATCAGTGGCTCAGCTACTGCAGAGAGCCACATGTGGATGTGAGTGTTTCAGAGAAAGTGCTAACTCGATCCTGCAGGGGAGGGGAGGATCCTGACTGTACCGGCTCTGGCTACAGTCCAGCATGAGTGGGTCAAGCTGGCTTCAGCTCCTGAGCTCACTGCATGCAAACAAAACAACCCTGGCGTTATTACTGCTTCATTTCATTGTGGATCTCTGCAGATGAGGTCATGCCGAGTGCCTTCCATCCATGCACACATCAGGGAGCAGCTTTAGGAGGTTTGGCTCGGTGGCGCCGGTCACAAGTGGAGTTTAGCCTTTATTGTTTCTGTTTGAGTCGTGTCCAGCAGATGTCAGGGCTTTAGACTTTCATCATCAAATGTACAAAGTGGATAAATGTCTCTGCACAAAACAACTTGCAGAGTTTTAATAACCTGTGTAGTCAGTTGGTAAAAGGCAGCATGACAGTGCAGTCCAGTGTGTGCGTGCACATTTTGCCCTTTGTGATACATTAAAAATGATTAGATTGGACATCTGGGGCTGTTATATGACCTTCCACTGCAGGTCTGGCTAATCTCCCTGGTCAACAACAAATCATCTCTTGTAACCATACAGAAATGAATTCAAGAATGCAGACCAACACCAACAGGAGTCAAGTCTGAGAAATCCCTCCTCCAATTTTATTAATTCAATAGTTTTTCGTTTGTATTTTAAACCTTCTGGGAAAAGCATGTGATGAACTGGAAAAATGGTCATTTTCTGCAAAAATGCTCACAAACAAAACTAAGTGACTGCTAAATTTGTAGTTTGTAAAACGAAACAAGCAGAGCAAAAAATAAGTGAGAAATATCGAACAGTTAAATTTAGCCAAACAGCAGCTAAAAGTTAAAATGAACAAAACTGTAAATAAAGAGTAAAATGCCAAAACTATAGCTAAAACCCTAAATCTAAAGAATAGTAACTAAAAGCTTAAAATAGCAAAATTGTCACTAAAAACTAGAAATGACAAAACCACAGCTGAGAGAATTTAAGCTAGTCTGGCTGAAATTAGAATAAAGAAGAAAAAATTATAATTCAGAATGTTTGTGGGGGAAATAAAGATCTCTTGTTGTGTTTCTATGGAAAATATTCTTCCAGCAGGAATAATCTATTATTTCTGTCAGGATAATCTTGTCATATGGAAATGTCAGCGGGATGAAAGTTTTAGCATGAAGCACAAAGAAATGTTTGAGATTATTTTTAGTTAAAAACTTTATGTGTGAATATTAAGAGCAACAATGTGGACAAGTGTGTGCTTCTGACGTCTTGGTCAGGTCACTCTTGTAAAAGCAATCTTGATCTCAATTTTTTTTTTTATCTGGTGGAATAAAGATAATGTAATGAAACTGTCSTCTTCTCTTGCTGTAGTTAAGTCTTGATTCAGACTCGTGTTTTGTTGCTGTAATGTGGTGAATTAGCTTCATGTTCGAGACCCCGGCTGACCCCCATTATACAGCCAGGGACACATTTAATTAGCAGCAGCTCACGTGAAACGACAAAATGTATTAATATTAATGGAGGTTTAATTGAGGTTGCCTCGGTCCCCCGTCGAGGCTTTCAACCTCTAAAATGGCTGATGTGTGATGGTGGGAGCAGAGGGAGCCTGCAGCCCGAGCTCGCCGGTGACCCCGGAGAAGATGACAACCATCTCCCATAATTCATCTGAAGATGTCACCTTCTTGGCAGATGAGCAGGCTCTGAGGGCAGCAAGTGTGAGGCTGTTCCAGGCTTGGTTTGGCTATACTTGTGGGGACAATTCGGCCTGTCCCTACGGGGACATGACTGATTTCTCTGTTAGATTGTGTGTGTGTGTGTGTGTGTGTGTGTGTGTGTGTGTGTGTGTGTGTGTGTGTGTGTGTG
>NW_013954458.1:29011-29859 GCF_001266775.1 Austrofundulus limnaeus | reverse complement strand
GTTTATTTATTACTGTATTTTATTTTGCTGTGCAGCACTTTGGTTGTAAAGATGTGTATAAATAAAGTTTGGATTGATTGAAAAGTGAATTTATTTGAACATTAATAGTTTGAACTTTGATTCAAACCTGCTGTTTTTCTGCAGAGCTTTGACTGAAACATCTGCTCCACTTTTAAAATCAGTGTTTTTTCACAGGTTGGTGATGAGTTGAAGACACAAACTGTTAAACAACACAAATATTCACTTTTCCTGTCCAGACACTGACAGTTTGAAGAGTTGGAGCTGGACTTCCTGTTTGCTCATGAAACTGAAGAACCTGCAGGTAAATGATGTCATGAAGCTCGTTCTGCCTGTGGTTCTTCAGAGATGTGAGGTTTTCCTGCAGGATCTGCAGCAAACGGAGGACAGGAGGCGAGCAGCAGGAACAACAGAACACCACAGAGGGACAGGCCGTGGGACAAACATCTGCAGAAGATGGATGAGTTGCAGCTCTGCTCTCTGTCTGCAGGGACTCATGACTCTCCTGGTCCAGATGTTCCTGCTCCTCTCAGCTGCAGAAACAGTGGGAGGACATCCTCAGTGAACCTGCTGAACAGCCTGGAGATGCTCTCCTCACCAGCACAACATCTGCCTCCTCCTTCTGCACAGCTGGATGGGAGCACGTCGTGTTTCAGGGTTGGGAGCTGGAGGCGGAGCTTCCTGTTAGCAGAGAGGAGGTGACCTCTGACCTCTGAGCTTCAGGTCTAAGGTGCTGCTGGAGACGGACAGCTGCCTGACTGATGGAGGCAGGTTATTACATGCAGCTCCTCCCCAAACATCCATCTTACACACACACACACACACACACA
>NW_013954458.1:27363-28011 GCF_001266775.1 Austrofundulus limnaeus | reverse complement strand
CTATTTTATACACTTTTATACACATTTATACGCTTTATTTTATACAATTTATACTATTTTATACACTTTTATACAAATTTATACACATTTATTTTATACATATTTATACACATTCAGTTGTTTTGTTCTGAGGAGATTAAACCATTTTAAAGTTGAAGGAAACAAGATGCAGAAAGAGAAAACTGTAGCACAAAGCAGGATTAGTTTATCTGTTAAAACCAGGTTTAGTTCTGGATCACCAGAAATCCACTGAGACCTGGAGCAGGTTTGGTTTCTGGATCAGAGATGAACTGAAATGAAGCTCCTGGAACCATCAGGACCAGGTCCCTCTCTCTTCTTCCTGCAGCTGTTTCTCCAGCTGTCCATCAAACTGACAGGTGAGGCTGACTCCGCCCATCTCCAGCGAGGACCAACCTGTCATCAGTTCTGAGGTGATCCGCTGTCACTCCAGGATCCTCACAGCTTCAGATCCATGAAGGAGGAGGACCTGATCCTTCTAATCCTGGACCCCTTCAGGACCAAAACCTGAAGCCACAGAGACCCCCTGCTGCTGGACTCGTCGATGCCCCTCATTCTTCATCCTTAAACTCGTGCATCAGAGCTAATGATGCTTTTATAAATGTAATTTTGTTGTGCTCTGTACAATAT
>NW_013954458.1:25079-26363 GCF_001266775.1 Austrofundulus limnaeus | reverse complement strand
ACACACACACACACACACACACACACACACACACACACACACACACACACACACGTCTTCAGCTCTGGTCAGTCTGATCTGAACCAAAACTTCTCCATAAACATGAAACAAGAAGCAGCTGAGAGTCCAGGGGGACAGAGATCTGATGAAACAGTTTGTTTCTATGTCCTCATCAAATAAATAACAACAACAACATGACGGGTTTGTGGAAAATAAATAAAAACTAGAGTTGATCATGTTGATTTTGTTTTGTTCCAGAAAAACAAAACCTGACGTCTGACGAACTGGACCAAAGTGTTTTCATCACTTTTACATTTAAACATTACGTTTACATGAAAACTTTCAGCAAAGCTTTACTCAGAATGCACTGTGGTCAGACAGTCCATCAGCTACTGCAACAAACATTAGCTGAACTGTAGCTGAACTGTTGCTGAACTGTAACTGAACTGTAGCTGAACTGTAGCTGAACTGTAGCTGAACTGTAGCTGAACTGTTGCTGAACTGTTGCTGAACTGTAGCTGAACTGTAGCTGAACTGTTGCTGAACTGTTGCTGAACTGTTGCTGAACTGTTGCTGAACTGTAGCTGAACTGTTGCTGAACTGTTGCTGAACTGTAGCTGAACTGTAGCTGAACTATATAGCTGAACTGTAGCTGAACTGTAGCTGAACTGTTGCTGAACTGTTGCTGAACTGTAGCTGAACTGTAGCTGAACTGTAGCTGAACTGTAGCTGAACTTTGGCTGAACTTTGGCTGAACTGTAGCTGAACTGTAGCTGAACTTTGGCTGAACTGTAGCTGAACTATATAGCTGAACTGTAGCTGAACTGTAGCTGAACTGTAGCTGAACTATATAGCTGAACTGTAGCTGAACTGTAGCTGAACTGTAGCTGAACTATATAGCTGAACTGTAGCTGAACTGTAGCTGAACTGTAGCTGAACTGTAGCTGAACTATAGCTGAACTGTAGCTGAACTATAGCTGAACTATAGCTGAAGGTCTGTAAAACTGTAAACAGCTTTGGCGGCCATCTTGAATCAGAGTGACTTGTAAAGTTCATGACTTGTAGATAAAATGTTGATATTTTACTAACAGAAGGACAAACACTGACACAGAATTACACGACTGCATTTTCTCAGAGCTGATTATAATAAAATAATAAAGTTACAATGTGGTCTGATCAGGAGCAGTGACACACACAGGGCTGGTTTGTATATCCCCATGAGGACCGTCCACTGACTTCCATTCATGTTTTGGTAATTTTATATCCTAACCCTGACCACAAACC
>NW_013954458.1:13663-23685 GCF_001266775.1 Austrofundulus limnaeus | reverse complement strand
GTGTGTGTGTGTGTGTGTCTGTGTGTGTGTGTGTGTGTGTGTGTCAGATAAAGCAGGGTTTTAAAAAGTCCCAACATGTTTTTAATACCCGTAGATTGGCTGCTTCCTGCGGTCTCGTTCAGGATCAGATCAGTTTGTTGTTTCTGTGTTTGGAGTTCAGTCTGAGGAGTTTTTATGATCTAATAAAAGTACAACTGCTGGCAGCCCACCCTGACCACCCTGACCACCCTGACCACACCAGATCTGATCCCTGGAGCTGACCAGGGTTGGGTCAATAGAGATAACCTGTTAACCTGTGGGCCTAAAATACCATAAAACACCTTAAAAAGTACACACATTAAATGAAGTACTGCTCTTGAACCTTTTAGAGGAAATTCACAAGCTTGGTCTCTTTTTAAATGTGCAATATCATGTAAAATCAACTTTTTTGAGTTTTATATCATCTTATAATGTTATCCTGTCATAAACAACATGTCCAAAGCCTTGCTCTGACTCATTCATCATGTTTGAGAAATCCTGCAGTGTTTTTATGAAGCCATGCTGAGGAGCAAAACGACAGGTGGGACCAGAAACACCTTTAGGGACCAGAAACACCTTTAGGGACCAGAAACACCTCTGGGACGTGTCTTTAAGCTGAAATTCCTCATGGCAGAGCGCACCCCCTCCCCCCACCACACACACCCCGCCCATGACTCCTGCAGGCTCTCAGGTGAAACTGAAAGTGAAACCTAACTGTCTGCAGAGCTCCCAACATTACTTCTCACTCAGTGAAGATCTTTTCAGATTAAAAATACCTTTGAGGAAATGTATTTTCAGATGACAAGTAAACTGCATCATAGCACACGCTCACCCCTCCCCCCGCACCAAAACAGACGGGACAGAAGCAGAAGGTGGTTCTTAAAGAGACAGAGGCCAATTTCAAGGTGTTTAGAAGAGGAAGTGATGAAGATAAGTTTATTTTCTATTTAAACATAAAAACAGCATTTTAATAACAGCTAAAGGTAACATAGATACTTTATTATGGTATAGTATTTAAATATATGCCTGAGAAACACATAATATTGACCCTTTTAAAGCTAATAATCTGAATTTTTAGCTTTAGCAGTCATTTTTTGTAATTGTGACTAGTAATTAGTTATTAAAGTTAAAATACACAAAAATCAAGATAGTATTCTCCCTAAATTTGTATTTTTATTAATAAAGTATCAAAGAACAGAATAGAAGGAAGGAAGGAAGGAAGGAAGGAAGGAAGGAAGGAAGGAAGGAAGGAAGGAAGAAAGGAAGGAAGGAAGGAAGGAGATATTAGAGAAAATATATATATTGGGCTAAAATATAGATTCTCAACTATTACCAGTTCAAAATTGATAACAGTAGCATAAAATATGAATATTTGAGACATAGTACAATCCAGCATATCTCATTTGCATATTTGTACACATGTACAATACGTCAAAACAGTACACTTTGTCTAAAACACTGTAATTTCTACATGCTTCAACACAGAGACTTCTGGGCTCAAATTAAAGATAAAACCCCACAAAACACAATATACCATCCAGATTTACTCTGTCCAACTCTGTCTCTGTCTAACTCTGTCCCTGTCTAACTCTGTCCCTGTCTAACTCTGTCNATCAAAGAACAGAATGGAAGGAAGGAAGGAAGGAAGGAAGGAAGGAAGGAAGGAAGGAAGGAAGGAGATATTAGAAAAAAAATATTGGGCTAAAATATAGATTCCCAACTATTACGAGGTCAAAATTGATAACAGTAGCATAAAATATGCATATTTGAGACATAGTACAATCCAGCATGTCTCATTTGTATATTTGTACACATGTACAGCATGTCCAAACTGTACAGTTTGTCCAAACACTAATTTATAAATGCTCCAACACAGAGACTTCTGGGCTCAAATTAAAGATAAAAACCCCACAAAACACAACATACCATCCAGATTTACTCACAGCATGATTAAATTACCAAAATAATTAAATATTCAGAAATATTTAGACCAACTGGAGTACATTCAGCCAATCTCCACCAACAAACAGCCAAAACATGACAATAAACAAATATATCCTTATTTCTTTCAGAGCATTAACATTCCACACAGCTTATAAAACCAGCAGCAGAAAAATATTTGTTTTTCACTTACTTTTGATGCATATTTGTCCTCAAATATGACGAAATTAGCGATTCAAAATGGCGACCGGAAGTGGTATTATCCAAACATTTTTACTTCTCCTGGTTACAAAAATCACTCTTCCATGTCTTCAAGCACTCGAAACACTTAATAACAAATATATTTCCATTTCAGCAGCAGGTTTAGTCAGATAACTGTCCAAAAAATGATATAAAAACATTTTCTGTGAGCGTAGGTACAAATGACCACTGTCTCAAACTTTGGTGGTCTTTGGTTTGTGATTGGCTTCACAAAGTTCCCACCCCTCAAACTGTCCACCAGATGAAAGGTGATTGGCTACACAGCTGAGGCGTCAGAATAAAGCTCGGAGCTGATTGGTCAATTCTACAGTCAATCCAGCCCAGGGCGCGGAAACCAGAATTTGAAGAACTTCTCACAGATTATTGGCTCTGGAGAGCCAGCAGATGAACCTGGTTGGTCAAATGAGGTGTCAATCAAAAGAGGAGGGCCTAAGCGTCCATTTTGAGGGACTGCTGCTTTCATGTGTTGATGGAGTAAGCCTGCATGACTTTTTAAAGTGAAACAAAACTGAAAACGGAATGCGGGCGTTCAAAATATATTTTTTTTTAAAACTGACAAAAAGAGATTTGAAACTGATGTTTCAGCTACTGTTGCTTTCTTCTTCTCAAAAAATGTCAGAGTAAAAGGAAAAAAATCATGTTTCATCTTTAGGCTTGTTTTACAACAATAACTGACTTAATTTACATATAACAAAACAGTCATTTAAATAATTAACAGGCTCCAACAACTGAAAAAAGGTTTGAAACTCAAAAATATATATTAGAAACTGAAAAAGTTTCAAACATCTTGTCTTTTCACTTTCAATTTTGTTTTGTTTCGAAACTATTTCATGTTTGAAATTATGACTTTTTTTATCTTCAGTTTCCAAACTTTTTATTTTGAACAAAACTTATTTCCCAGTTTAGCTCCATGTGGGCGTGGTCAGTAGTTGGATGTTTTACCACCTGGGAAAACCAGTAGGAGTTGGTCCAGGTTGGAGGAACTATCAAGAGAAAACCTTTGACCATATTAGGTCAGAGATAAAAACAAAACTACGTCTCCCATCATGCAGCAGTCCTGTCAGGAGGAGCTGTCACACTGACAACCTTCCTGTAATATTCTGCTTTATTACTTTTAAGTTTAAATAAAATTTGAATGAAAGTAAGCCATTGTCTCTAGGTCAGCAGGTTAGAGGTCAAAGGTCATGACAGCACAGAGTATCCTGTGGTATTCATGGAGAAACCTGATTAAAATGTCAGATTTGACTCCCTCTCTGTCAGAGTGTTATTAAAGCTGACAGCAGCGTTTTATTAAAGAGTTTCCTGCTGATGACTTCCTGTAATGAGAGGCTCCATGAAATCAACACTTCTCACGTCACAAACGCAGACAAAGCTCATAAGAAGAAGAACGTGTGCAGCTCTATTGTTCTTTCTGATAAATTGGCTCATTTAAACCCTGACACACACTTTTATTTCCCTCCACAAACTCCTGAGCAGGATTCAGTGCCGTGTTAAAGCCCAGCTGCTTCCTCCCACCTGTTATTACCCAAACGCTGCAGCACGCCTGTCTGCAACACAACTGCTTTCCTCTCAGAGCCTCTTGAAAAATGCACCAATTACACTAATATGCTGATATAAATACTGAGCAGCTGAAGGAGAGGATGCAGATGTTCAGGCAGGGAGAGGAGGATCCATCAGAAGAAGGTCAAAGGAAAACAAATCAGGAGAAAAATGAAGGAGTTATAACAATCTGAGTCTGTTAGTGAGAATAAAGCACGTTTAAAACCCTGTGGAGTTGAATGTTTGACCCTTTTCATGAAGAACATGAACATGGTTTAAATCCAGTCAGTGTTTCAGTCATTTAACATGTTTGTCTGAATGATTTTATAACTCAGGAAATGCAAACATTAAGAACAGAGAGGTGACGGATGGACCTGCGTGAGAACTGAGTGACCAAACACAAGGTAAAGGTAAGTTTATTTACAGGTGTGGTCATCTGATCTGAAAAGAGAGGAGGAGTCCAGCTGAGTCCAGCAGGTTCAATAATGGTTTTAGTCTTGTTAACAGAGATAATTATCTCTTTTTCTTACAGGTTTCTGTGATGGTTCATGGCCCGGGAGAATTAAGATCCAACAGGTGAGTAGTGGCTGCGAGGTGACCTTTAAGTAGTGATGTGTTCTTCTGTGTCGAGGCTTCGGAGCGTGTGCCGGGTCATACAGGAGGATTTTTGTGGAGCGTGTGTCGAGGCTTGTGTTGGTGACGCTCATAGAGACGTTAGAAACCTGACTGGTGGGTCGTACCACAGGACTGATTCAGGAACTGGCTCACCTGCACGAGATTCAAAAGAGGCAGAAACGCTGCTGAATCTCCTGTAACATTATGTTGTCATGAAAATGTGTTGTGTGCATTTAAGTTATTCAGCTGATTGACTTTTTGTCTGACGGAACCAGCAAGAAAGAGGAAAGTTCTCCCGGCCTCCTAATAATAATAATAATAATAACAGTTCAGACTTGTTGTCCACTTGATGGCGCAGTGGAGCAAATGAAGCAAGACGTGCTTTGACTCATGTGGACCAGTTGGATGAAAGCTTCATCTCACCATCACTAAGTGAAACAGTTTGGTTCCTTGGTGCAGATCCTTCTGTGGTGTGGAAAACCTCCAGGAGCAGTCCATGGTTGGAGCTGGGAGGAGACAGGTTCGAAGACAAGGTAACTTTAAAAAACCTTAAAGAGCATACCAGAAGGCTTCAGAACACAACCAACACAGTGTGATGCATCAGTGAAGATCAGAACACAGAAAGAGACTTTTAAAGCCCAGGTGCTCCTCAGGACCATTGTCCACAGGTGAGGTGATTAGCAGCAGGATCCAGCCAGGTAACAGAGCACAGAAAACACCAATCACCACACCTGGTCTGTGTTTCGTTACCACAGGACCGTGCACAGGAGAGAAACTCAGCTGCTGTTTGTGTCGGGAATCTTCACCACATCTCCAGGATGTTTGGATCTTAAAAGCAGCGAGCTGACATGCAGTTAGTCGCTCCTCTGTCGGGTTTCTGCTGCTCAGACAATGACTGTGTGAAAGCAGAGGATGTGTTTTCACTAAAACTGTTTTCTCAGCTTCAGAGCTTTTTTATGTCTGAAGAGAAGCAGCTTCAAACTCAGCATGTTTACAGACAGTTTGGATGAACCTGTTTTAATGGGGATGAAGTGAACAAGTGGAAGGATGATGGGCACAGGAGAGGAGAGGAAATGAGCTGGGCGAGATGGAAGACAAAGGAATGAGATAGAGAAAAAAGACGAGTGTGAGTCTGTCATCACTGATCCGAACACACACAACACAATCAGCTGTAATATGTTCTGCCATCAGATACCAGTTCTCCTCCAAAACACAACTCATACGTCTCCGTTTGGAGACACGGCCTTGCAGCCGGCGCTCAATGAGAGGCAGAGCCGTGGAAAACACACGAGTGAGGGGAGGAAATGAAAAGACAGCGAGGAAGATGATGAAGAGGATACAGCAGGAGAGGAAACACAAAGCTGCAGCAGAAACAAATAAAAGAGCAAAACTAAAAAAAAGAAGTTAAAAATATGAGATGTTCTGCTCAGAATGACAACAAATCTGTCAAATATTTGTTCTGAGTACATTTTTAAAAGCTCTTGGAGAAAGGGTTTGCCACGTGCTGTCCAATTTAATTAAATATCTGAAGTTACTGTTGGTTGGAGATCACTGTTATCTACTACCACCCCAAATCTGAGCCAAATATGTCTAAAAATGGCTGAGTTATGGCCATTATTGCTTTTTAGCTATAGCAGCCATCTTGGATTTTTGATTTATCTTCAGTATGTGACGAAGACTGTTCTTAGCTACCACCACACCAAATTTTAGCTTAAATTAGTTTAAAATGGCCGAGTTGCTGCGGTTTGAAATGATCTCTGATGGCCATCTTGAATTTTAATGTAGCATTCAGAACTTGTCAAAGCTTGTTTTTGGCTATACCTCAGCTCTGTAAGTCTTAAAATGGCTGAATTAGCTGTTAGCATAAACTTTTGTTTAGCATTCAGAATGTGTTGAGTTAGCTCTCAGCTATCAACCCACCAAACTTCAGCTTTGTGTGTCTTTAAGTGGCTGAGCAGTCTGGGAGCCATGTTAGGTTACATGAAGCCTTGATTCAGGCTTTTAAGTCCTGCCTCCATGTTGCTGATACTCACATCACATGGCTATCGTTGACATCTAATTAACACCTATTGTTAACAGGGGGTGGAGTGATACTGGCAATAGCAGCYCTGTAGGAGGGGGACAACTGAAAACGGAGGCCTCCACCTCTGTTTAATGATGGACGGTCTTTCTTCACAAAAATGTCTTCTTTTACTCCTCTCTCAAACCAACGTTCCTCTCTATCAAGAATGAGAACATCCTCATCTCTGAAAGAGTGACCGCTGGCCTGTAAATGAGTGAAAACTGCAGAGTTCTGGCCATTAGATGTAGCTCGTCTGTGTTGGGACATTCTTTTGAACAGTGGTTGCTTTGTTTCCCCGATGTATAACTGGTCGCAGTCCTCCTGGCACTTAACAGCATATACAACATCATTATTAAACATCATATTAAGCATCTTTAAACAGAGGTGGAGGCCTCCGTTTTCAGTTGTCACCCTCCTACAGTGCTGCTATTGCCAGTATCACTCCACCCCCTGTTAACAATAGGTGTTAATTAGGTGTCAACGATAGCCATGTGATGTGATGTATCAGTCACATGGAGGCAGGGCTTAAAAGCCTGAATTTAGCCTGAAACTCTCAGACTGAAGAAGTCTCTTGGAGGAGAGACGAAACGTTTCATTAGAGAAGAACCCGTCCAGAGGACCTATACTATTTTTTCTTTTTGGTTTTTTACCTGGATTACTGAGATGCATCAGGACGTATTCCTATGAGGTTTTTTGATGGTGTTTTTTTGTGATTTGCATTGCCATGGTAACTTGAAACATCACTAAAAGTAATGGCACACCTCCCACCGTCGAGTCGGTCATTATGATGTAAGTTGTAGGGGTGCATGTTGCCGTTCAGGCCACATTAATGTACGACTATAAAAAGATATAAAACAGAGATCTTTGTTTTCAGGTGGATAATAACAGGTGTTGTCTTTCAGGCAGACGACCTCTGCTCTCATTCATTTATTAAGACAAGCCCTAATTACAGATTTCACTGTGATCGTGTCAGGTGACTCTTCAGTCAGGTAAATGCTGAGTTTAATCTGAGGTGTTTTCAGTCAAATGTTGTGAGAAATGAGCGGAGCTGAAGGTCAGCTGGGTATAATTACAGATAATCTGCGAGTGTCCAGGCGTTGCTCAGGTTGTTTTTTAATAGACGGGAAATGAAACAGACTAATCGTTCGTCACACAGGACTTTTTATTTGCTGAACTAAAATCACAAATAAATCTAATGAAAGCAGCATCAGCTGGTAAATATTTACTGAAAGACTTGTTTAAGTTTGGTTCTCCTGCAGGATTTTGCAGTTTTACCATGAATGCACGTCTGAGCTGAAGCTCAACCTCCTCTCAGACATTCCTGAAGCTGTTTTTGAAGTTTCAGATCAAAGAAGAGAAAAATGTTTTACTTTGTGAAGATCAGATCTCCAGGTCTCCAGCTGCTCCTCTCTCATCTTCCTCATCCTCTGCTGAAGGCAGGAGTCTGCATGGATCCTCAGGCCCGACTTGTTGCTGCAGGCTGCAGATAAAACCTGCTGCTGTGAGTCCAGGCAGCTTTAAGGACAGAGTGAGGGTTTGAGAGCTCGACCTCTGCTGCTGCCCCCAGCTTCACCACCACCCCACATCCAGAACATGAAAGAGCCACGAAGACCCGAGTCCTCCGACAGGGATCTGCTCAGTTTGGTGGTCTGATCTGGACCAGAGTCACGCTTAAATGAAAGCTGGACGTGTTTTTATGGGCTGCAGTTTGTAAAGTTACACAGTCAAAAATTACCACCAATATTTTTGCTTTATTTAACCTTTTATAAGAAAAAATGAACAGATTTATTTTCAAAGTCAGTTTTTCACCATATGATTCATACATTTATGAATGTCAGTTTATAAACTAAATATTTAACTTACAAATTAAATATTTAGCTAACAAGCTAAATATTTAACGTGTCTTCAATATTTAGCTAGCAAGTTAAATATTTAGCTAGCCACCTAAATATGTAACTTGAATATTTAGCTAGCAAGTTAAATATTTAGGTAGCTAGCTAAATATTTAACTTGCAAGCTAAATATTGAAGACACAAATTAAATATTTAGCTTGTTAACTAAATATTTAATTAGTAAGTTAAATATTTAGTTTATAAACTGACATTCATAAATGTATGAATCATATGGTGAAAAACTGACTTTGAAAAATAAATCTGTTCTTTTTTTTTCTTATAAAAGGTTAAATAAAACACAAATATTGGTGTTAATTTTTGACTGTAACTTTACAAACAGCAGCAGATATGTTTTATTGTGGAGGAGGTGACGTCCAGCTCCTGACAGCTTTACAATGCCTCTCATGATTCATGGATCTGGAACAAAGAGCTCCTCCTGAGCTCAGGGGCTTTTTAATTAAACACTCAGACTGTAAAACAAAATGATGCAGAAATGGACTCGTATTCACAGTCAGGCAGAAAAACATGAACGAGTTTAGATTTAGCACAGATCTCCTCCCTGAACTGCTGCTGGACGGAGCTGCTCCTAAAGCTGCAAGCAGTATTTCACAGGAAAAATATGCATTTTATGTTTATTTTTCTTTTAGTTACAACTTATCTGATGCAATAAATCAAAAAACAATGAATCATTTTCAGATGTTTGAAAAAAAAAGGAGTCTTTCTTCTTTATTTCAGAGTTTATTAAATGAATATTTTCAGTTTAAAAGCAGTCCTGAAGGAGAGAAACAAAGTTTGAGTTGTAGTTTCAGGTTGTAGTTTTCAGGCTGCTTTAAAGTGAATCTAAGTGTAGAAAAGATGCAGATCTCCTGCTGAGCTCCTCACGTTTCCTCACGTTAAACTCAGAAACCTGCAGTTTCCTCCACTTTCAACAGGTTCTTCATTAATAATGGATGTTTGATGGACCTGCCCATCACAGCAGGACCTTCAGCAGAGACTCTGGACCACTTCAGCTCAGAGACCTGCATCTGGAGCCACCATGTTGGAGACCTCCACACAGTCAATTTTACACTTAAATCAACACTTAAAGCGCTAGATTTAACACTGTGTCAGAGTCTATTTGGTCCTAATCTGAATTGGTCAGAGTACAATTTAACTGTAAACAGAGCTAAAAATTAACACTGACTAACACTGTACAGTGTTAATAAAACTCAACACTGTACAGTGTTAATAAAACTCAACACTGTACAGTGTTAGTAAAACTCAACACTGTACAGTGTNCAGTGTTAATAAAACTCAACACTGTACAGTGTTAGTAAAACCCAACACTGTACAGTGTTCATAAAACCCAACACTGTACAGTGTTCATAAAACTCAACACTGTACAGTGTTAATAAAACTCAACACTGTACAGTGTTAGTAAAACTCAACACTGTACAGTGTTAATGAAACTCAACACTGTACAGTGTTAATAAAACTCAACACTGTACAGTGTTAATAAAACTCAACATTGTACAGTGTTAATAAAACTTAACACTGTACAGTGTTAATAAAACTCAACATTGTACAGTGTTAATAAAACTCATTACTGTACAGTGTTAATAAAACTCAACATTGTGCAGTGTTAATAAAACTCAACACTGTACAGTGTTAATAAAACTCAACACTGTACAGTGTTAATAAAACTCAACACTGTA
>NW_013954458.1:0-12663 GCF_001266775.1 Austrofundulus limnaeus | reverse complement strand
ATGATGATGATGATGATGATGATGATGATGATGATGATGATGATGATGATGATGATGATGATGATGATGATGATGATGATGATGATGATGATGATCCCACAGTCCCCTCCGCTGCCCACTTATTTAAAAAGAAGGAGCGGAGCCTGGTGGGAGGGCTGGGGGTGTCGGTGGGGCTAAACCCAGGGATGGAGAAGCTCCACACTTCGGTCCAACAAGTCTCCCGGGGGGCGGCTGCTTCCTCTTCATTGAAGAAAAAAAAAAAAAACGAAACGCGGCCGCGCGCGCGCTCGCGGAAGGGCGCGAGCAGGAGCAGGCCCGTCAAAACTTGGTTGTTGTGAGAGGGCGCAGCGACAACTCCTGTAGTTCACCGCCTCCTCCGGGCTGCGCGAGGCTCTCCTGCGCCGCCGCTGCCGCCTGCGTCCGAGACGTGTTGACCGTTTGTGTGCGCAAAGCTGCTGAACGASAAAAAGGGCACACATCACCTCACTGACCCAGCCGAGTGCCAGAAAAACATGCATTATTGCGCATCCGCACGGGACACAGGACCCGGCTTCTCTGATGGAGCAGCACGCATCAGGGGAGGTGAAACCCTCCCTCCTCCTCCTCCTCCTCCTCCTGCTCCTGCTGCTGCTGCTGCAAGGCAAATGGGTTTGGATGATGGTTATTTATTCCTCCAGACTGAGCCTCATATCCATTCATGGTTGGATGTGCGTAAATACATCACATGGAGATGTTTTAAAAAAACAGTAATAATCTTATGTAAATTAGAACAACTTTCTGCAGTAGGATTCTAACAAAATGTATAAATCTGCTGGGATTGACTAGCTTTTCATAAATCCAWAGCTATTTCAAATTAAAGGAAGGAATGCATATTGCCCGCTGCTTTTGTAGAGTTTTAGAYYAAGATCAACCACTATAGTCRTTTTGGTCAATCCTTGAACTCAGCACAATGTCATGCTTTACAGAAAAATGTGATCTTGCTTAGGTTAAGTGTTAGAGATGACTCTCAGCTACCACCACACAAACTTTTAACCCAGTAACTGTAAAAAATGACTGAGTTGGAGTGCTTCTCGTGTGAACGAATGCCCATTAGCTGTGGTGGCCATCTTGGATTGAAAGGACTCCAAAAGCTAAAGGGCTGTAGATGTAGATCCAGTTATTTTTTTCAGAGATTTTCAATAAAATCTGTCCAATGGTTCATAAGATATTTTGCCAACAGACAAACACGGTTATCATCTGCTGTTGGTGCCAATATTTCCAGGAATTGAAAATGTGTAGCGTTTGAACTGTTTTTTTGTGGGTGATATTCAGCTTCTACCTTATTAAATTAGAATTTAGCATTTGTAAATATCAGCCATTTTTGTGGTGACCAAGCTTGATTTAGCTGTGGCAGCCGTGTTATATGGAGTTGACTCCAAAACTTTAAAAAATTGTAAACAGGGGCCTAATAATTCCTTTCTAAGAGTTTCAATAAAATCTGCGCAGTGGTTTATTGGATATGCAGAATTATCGCCTTCAGCAGCCAGAACATATTGCTTTTTAAAATAATCCATCAGAAAGCACAGTTTGCAATTAGCATAACATACTTTCACCCTGTAATATGACCACTGAAGTTTCCATACAACATATGTCTGTTGCGAGTGAATGAATTCATTGAGGGGGAAAGAAAAAAAGGCGGGAGWGGGCTCAGTGGAGAGATGTTTCATTAAAATTCAGAGTTAAAAATAGCGCGAACAGATCTTCACTTTGCCGGTGTGGTTCAACACTTCTCACACTTGTCTGCAGCTTGCCTTCCTAATACCCCCCGACCGCCTCTGACTCTGGCTGGAGACGGCTCTGTTTTTAGGGTTTTATTAAACGTTATTAGATGTTTCTCCCCCCGTTGTTAACCTTCAGGTCACCCTCTCACTCTCTCGTGATAACCCGCTCAACTCCTGCCTTGCTGACTTGATAATTGCTCTGAGAGTTATCAGGCGTAAATTGCAGCCGCCTCTCACCAGGAAGGCACGAATGAAACTCTGCTGGGAGGGCCACGTGTTTCACAGCCGCGAACAGACATGGCRGGGAACAAGGTTTGTGTGCTATTATTATTATTATTATTAGAGAGAAGAGTCGTGGATTAATTATGCATGCAGCAGACGTTGTGTCCATTATGGCAGCGGCAAATTAAGTGTCACCTTCGTGCCACCCTTTCCATATCAATGGAAAATATTTGAGTGGCATCCCATTCAAGAAAGACAAACCGGGAGGAGGAGGTTTATGCRTTGGGACAAAACGATGCAGCCCATCGTTGGTTTTCTCATTAATCCGTCTTTGATCTTATAACATCAGGGCCCGAGAGGACTCGTTACGTCGTCACCGTGACATCAGCATCGTCGGCCTGAAGCATCTTTCTTGGTTGCCTCTTCGCCACCGGACTGTTTCTGTGTTTGCACATTTGCGAGTGATGCCACATGACCGGTTTGCGCTCGTGTTGTTTGAACGCTTTACACGGGTCACCTCTTTTGAGCGTTGCGGGTCGGGTAACGATGGGCGCCGAGTTGAACTTGCTGCACCCGGAAAAGGACGTCTTGTTGGCGCTCGTTTGGCGGTGGAGCGTTCGTGTGCTGCTTCTCYGAAGTGCACAGAGACGATCTGGTGTGTCCTCTCACTCGCCTCAGGGGCAGATCATCTTACAAAAGATAGCAGGGCAGACATTAGTCATTGTTTGCCTGCAATGTATACTCTCCCTTACTCTCTCATTCACAGATGTTTCTTGGKTGTACCCAGACACATGCTTGCACATCATTATCACCCACACTCTCGCCTGCGTACAGAGATTTATGAAACCAATCACAAACTCTCCACAGACGCATGGATGTGATCATCACATCGGCAGCCTGTACGGAAACATTAGAGGGGATTATTGTAAGCGTAGAGCTCGGATCAGTGTGTTTCTTTGTTTTTCTGGAGAAAAACGTCTGGAGAGCTGTAAGGGTCTCAGCTGCTGGTCCCAGCTGGACGCCTGTAGGATCGGGGGAGGCCCCTTCAAGATGGTGAAAGATGASGAGAGGTGATGTTTCCTGCAAGCAATCTTAGCTGCACCGAGCTTCTCCAAAGTCCCAAAATGTATCATGGCAAATTCTGGGCTTTCACAGCAATCTCATGCAATAAGTTCACATCATAGATGTGGTCTCACATTGTAATATGAGCTGCTGATTGATCGCTGGCCTCACAGAGGAGACAGATACAACTAGAGCCCAGGAAATTGACTTAGCCGACGCAATAATGATACTTCCTTCCTGCCTTCCTGCATTAGAAACATCAAAATCAGATACTGTATGTGAAGACAAGGTGCTTTTCTTGTTTGTTCTTTGTTCTGGAAATGATGATTCTTCCCATTACTCAATAATGGCTTCATGGGCCTTCCTATACAGATATGATCCATAAACTTAAACAGAAATGTTCTCATGACAGCTGAGACAGAGAACTCCCTAAAGCGACAAGTAGTATTCTCATTTTTTAAAGTTTTTCTCTTTTTTTTGCTAACTCAATCCTAAGTGTTTCCTTCGACTCACTTTACACGAAGCTATGTATTTTTAGCTGAAAAGTTAAAGAGAAGTCTATTGTTACAGTTGTAATTTGAACAGCACCAGATTGTTCAGGCAAAAACTTTTCTTCAAAGTTAAAGCAAGCAAAAYGTTCRAGCAAAATTACWGTACTGTAATTTTGGGGTTTGTGTCTTTAACAAAATCATCGAAGAGTCAATATTTTTACTAATGACGTAGATTATATACTGAAAAATGAAGTGCTGACTTTACTCAACCAAAACGTCCTCTGGTTCCATTATAAACTGAGTTGAGTAAAGCAGTAAAGAAACTGACTTCTTTTCTTTAAAATTTAACATTACTTAGTTAAGTAACACTTCATTTTTTTAGTGTATATGGTCCAGTACCAGTAAAATAAAATTAGGTTAAAAAAACACAAATAAACATTTTTTAAAAAGCAATTTTAGGTAATTTCTATTCAATACATCTACCAAATATACAAACTGGCACATTGTTTAACTTTGCTTATCCAGCTAACCAGTTTGAAAATCCAGATTTTAAAAAATAAAAATCAAAATATACTTTGCACAAACAAAATGGTAATTTGTGTTTGGTAGCTTATTTCTTCGTAACAATGTCTCTTGCCTGTTCATTTCCTGTGTAAMTGGTGCCACATTTGTAAGGAACATGCATTTTTGTGGGATGAGCAGTAGAGCTGAGYATGCGGGTTGTGCACATGAAAGATTTGCCAAATCTTCTCTGCCATTACCAAATAGCTTATTCTGCTGTTTGTAATGATGCTTGTTTTGAGCTTGTACCACAGCTACTGCCACTCAGGTGCTCACTTTAAAATTTATTACCAAGAGTACTTTTCGTGCTTTGTATTTKATCTTTTTCCTGTTATATTTAAACATGTAATTTGAACAGATTTGTAAAACGTGTGAATTCAATATGTTTTAATCACTAAAGCAGCGTCTCTGTGCTGAAAGAGATAACAGAAACCTGCGCTGTGATGGGAAGTCARCATGACGGTGAGAGGGAGAGTAGGTGTTGTGTTTGGTGTGATGGAGAGGTGAAACGTGCCTGCGAGGTGAACGGAGGGAGGGTCAGGGTTCATTTGTTGGAATCCTGACACACACACACACACACACACACACACACACCAACACCACCACCCCCGCTGTGCTCCAGGTGTGCTGAGTGACTGACACAGCTGGTGTAATTGCCACAAATGAAGCAAACGTTTGACCTTAATTAAACACCGGGGGGAAGACAATCACACAAGATGTGACAAAACTCTACAAGGAAAGTACAAACCATAGTAATTTGTTGCAGTTTTTTTTTTGTTTGTTTCTCCTGCTGATAGAGGAGTCCTTTCAAACGCTTCAATGTAGCATTTCAAAGGTCAAAGTTATCTTTATGACGATACACTGTGCAACAAAGAGATGGTTCAGAAATTTGCTCTCTTCAGTGCGTTGATGTTCCGCACCAATCAACACTGATGAGATTCTCAACCTTTGTCTTCTGGTTGCATCTTTCATCCACAAAAATATCAGCTGAAAATAACAACCTGGACAAATTAAATATCCAGATAAATGCTGGAAAAGCTCTTTATGTATGTGCTTTAAAATGAAGCTGCGTTACTAATTGTTGAGTAGAAATGAAAGACACTTCTTTTTCTTGTTTTTCACAGTTTGGAATGTTTTTTTTTTTTTGTCAAAGTGATACAGAAGAACTTGTGTACATATGTTTGTTACTATAAGCCTGGATAATTATCAGAATGTTTCAGTGCCACGCCTGAGGCTGGAACAAAACATTATAAGGAGAACGGTTTAACGAAAACAGACTTTCATTGTTTTTTTGTTTTGTTTTGTTTTTTGTAACAGAGAGAAACTTGTTTATTTTTTCTTTATTATTACAAGTCGGTATGCTTTAAATGTTAAAATAAAATTATTTTTTGTATGTTTGCAGTGCTGCTTGAAGAACTCTCAAAGGGCTCATGTCTGCCCTTAATCGTTAGCTAATTGATTAAAAATGTCAGAATATGAGCTATTTGCACTTTTTTTGTAGGTTTGTGAAACTAGTCTTTAAATACACATTACCTAAATGTTTACCAGGACAAAAAAGAATGTGCTTCATGCAGTTTTGGGAAGGTTTTTTGTAGGAGAAAAGAACATTTTTTGATGTAACTCTACAGACTTATGACTTGCACAAAAGGCTGCTCAAAAACCACCTTTTCAWAAAGGGGAGAGCTACAGTGAACGTCTCTTTAAAATTCTTAAATGCCATGCACTTAAAGACAAATCTCCATCATAGTTTAAAGATTTCCCGCTTTCCCAAAAGTCTTTGGTCTCTGACAGCTTACTTAGGGTTATCACGGATTTTTTTATTTATTTTGTGAGTAGATAAAGAAGAAGAGCTTTCTGCTATCAGGCTTCTCTACTCTGGAACTAACTCCTTAGCTTGGAAAATTATGCTGAAAAAGGAAAATGTTTCTAATTAGAGCTAGAGTTTTTTACATTGCTGTATCAGTGAAATACTGCAAAGTACTGTATTAAATTGTGTACAAAAAAATCACCCTAATGCACCCCAATTAATGTAAATAATGTATTTCTGTACCTCATTGCACAGCTTTGAAAATAAATGCGCAACTCTTGCATCAAAACACGTGACTCCACTGGGAGTAGTGTGGTAAGACTTATGGTGGTGATGTAATGAACCATAGGCATAATGTCAATCAATGGGAATGCAGCAAAAAAAAAAAAAGATGAGAAAACCCAGCATTTTTATAAAGCTCTCAGGCATACGTTACTGTAAAAATGTCATTAATAATTTAAATAGGTCACAGAAATTCAGAAATTAACAGGTTCAAACTGGTTTTTGATGTCTTTAATGGTTTTCAAACTAATGCAGTTAAAGTTAAAAAAGAGATTTTTCTACAGAAGGTTGGCCCAAACTTTGGTGTTTTGCTGCTCTTGTGTTTACTGCCAGGGAGTGACAGCAGGTGAAGGGTTACCATGGTGAATATTGGTGCCAATACTGGATCCAATACCAACATTTTTACAACTCGTTCAAAATGCCCCAAWACCCATAACCAAGAAAAGCTTTAAAAGTTGCAGCAGTGCTGTATTTTTGATTTGATACAGTCAGAGCGGCTGTAGGCCTAGAAGAAAGGAGAGGCACCATGTTGTAAATTAGAAACATGTGTTTTTAAAGGCATTATGTTTATATTCTAACTCGGTAAGTACCCAAACTGAAGTACTTGTACTCGGTTTTAGGAAATCTGGTATCAGGATGCCCCAAATGGTGACCATAATGTGCCACCAGCAGCAGCTTTAATCCTCTTTTTGATTTCACTTCTTAAACAATTCATATATCAAATCGAAGCCATCTTTTTTGTAAGTTTTGTAAGCACACTCCGCAAYTTATCCAGAAATCTCCTTGTTTTAAATGATTTTGGTTTGACGTCKTTAGGCTTCGATCCCATATGATCACGAAGCAACGAGCGTGTCACTGACCCGAGCCAACAAGTGGGTGCCGGGGCGGTATGGGATTACGTGTTGAAGCTGCAGCTCGGCTCCAGAACTGGTTCGCAGGTGTCGCTCCATACATTTGGCAATCAGATGGATTCCCACTGCTTTAAACACCCACAGCCAATTTATAGGAGAGTGGCAGAAAGGAGAGCTGTGAGCAGTGCGACGACAATAAGAAAGAACCGTTTTATCACAACTGATGTTTCAATAATCAGCTATGTTGCAAAGTTTCCCTAATACCATGCAGCCTTAACCCATATCAGATTGGTGGCAGCAAGAAGCCCAAGACCTCAATGAGCTCTTCCTCTGTCATCCCACAATGAAATACTGCCATTACTGCATGCTATTTTATCTTTTTTTATTTTGTCCATTGAAAGGCCCTGCATATGTTAGCCTGAAAGCTTGACGGATAAATCGAGTGGACACATTGCAACAGAGGAAGACTTGAAAACAGACAGACAGCTATTGTCGTGAGTGCTTATCCCTCAGCCTGTCACTCTGCTGAATGAGACAACTCTGAAGTCTGACAGCTTCATTTTGTGGGGGAAAAATACTAAAAAAAAAAAATCTAAGRCTGTCCTTCCCTGCTTGCTCAACCCAAACTATCAATCTTTTTTTCTTTTTGAATAGCTATTCAGGGTAACAGGCGTTTCTTCACACCTGGGACAAAATGTCCAGCGGCAGCAGAAAAGCAACAATGATTTCCTTTCAGAAAATAATTTGAGGATTCTGCTTTTGTTTTGCTTTTTTTTTAACTACTACAAGCAGAAAGTGGTAGTGCCGTGACCCCAAAGGTTAAATTATGTCTAAACATATCATCAAGTCATCAGAGACTGTTTTTACTCTGTCTAAAAAAAAGTCCTGTGGTGACTTATGAGTCGTATTACATAAGACATGGAGAATCCTTCTGTCTCCCTCTGACAGATGCTGCACTAAAGCAACAAAGTAATATTATGGTTCGGGTGGGATGTAAAACCTCTCTGACATCTCCCTCATTTTTCAGCTCACACACAGAAACACTGTTTCTTTCTCCCCGGCTCTTCCTGGGTGTTTGTGTGAGTCTGGTTACATTTTCGAAGGTCGCCACATGCGGCATATTAGAGCTGAAGAACTGATTCCGCTACTGTTATTTTTGAACTCATAGCTGTTGCAAAGTGTGCATGTTTGTCTCTGGAGAGGCCTCCCTTTTCCGGTGTGATGAGCTGTAAACACACCTGAGCGATGAGTCATGTTACTGAAGAGCTGGGACCCACTATCGTGTCATTATCGGGCTGTTAGTGAGGAATGTGTTTAATGGGAGCTGGTTTGAGGGAGAGCACACTGCTCTTTAGGTGCAAACCATACGGAGGCTATATGGCTTTAGATCAAAAGTTAGCTGCCTACTTCTGAGAAACCAGGGCCCATGTAGACCACACTTTAAAATAGTATTTATTTTTCTGTCTAATTCAGAGCCTTGAATTATCCCTACATTGGTTTCCTCAATCAAGTCTGAATCAAATTTTAAACCAGTCAAAGAGTACTTCAAAGCTAAATGTAGCAAAAGATTTGATACTTGATAAACTAGCAAATGGCTAGCTAAAAGCAACAGAATGGATGAGCTAAAATTTAGGCTAGTTAAAGCTAAAAGTATCAAAACGCTAACTAATAGCTGAAAGTAGCAAAAGGCTAGCTCAAAAGTAAAAGTAACAGAACTAAAAGTAATAAAATAAAACAAAAATTCAATCCTTAAAGCTTCAAAAAGTCAAAGAAAAATACTGAAGTCATTAAGGCAAAAGCAAAAAAGCAGCAAAGCGATAGCTGAAAAACTAAAAGCAGCAGAAACAGTAAAAGCTAATTGTAGCAAAATAGTCTAGCTACTTGTTACTTAGATGGAGTAGCAAATGGCTAGCTAAATGCCAAAAGGTAAAAGCAATAGAACGGTTGAGCTAAATATTAACTGGGCTAGTTAAAGCTAAACGTATTAAAAAGCTAGTAAATTGCTGAAAATAGCAAAAAGCTTACAAAAACATCAAAGTCGCAGAACTAAAATATAAGGGTTGCTGAAGCAGATTTCAAATAGTCCATTTTTTGAAGGAATCTCAATGTATTTTTATGYTTCAGTTGGGCCAGCCATCTCCTTRAATGACAAGTATGAAAGTTATGTGTACAAGACAAATAAAGTACAATTTCAGCCCGTGTTATATAGTAAACTTCATCTGTGACCAGCTGAGGGGACCAGGCCATCTCCTTGGTTATAGATGCACAAGAGGAAAACCATAACTCATTATCCTGAAAAAAAAACCATTGGGAAATGAGTTCATTATCTCAAAAACGCTCGTCATTATTTTGTGAGAAAACCCTGGTTTTCTCAAGATAAATGACATTTATGCATGGGGAAAATTACATAAGAAAAAACGTCAGCTCTCAGCTTTCGTAGAACAGGGCTGTGCAGAATGTCTTGAAACGTAGCATAAATGACTAAAGTAACACAAGGTAGTAAAAGTAGTTAGAATGTAAAAAAAAAAACATGGAAAATAAAAAACAATAGTGTAAAACAAAGTTTCGGATGATTCCAGAATGATTATTAAAACATCATTACAGCACATCTGGACATAACAGTTAAACTGTCCCCTTTTGCTCTTCCTGCTTTATGAATGAACAGGAGGTGGATGCTAATGGTGATGTCAGACAGAGGTCACAACACGCTTTCAGCCAGATAAAAATGTTTTCGTCTGTTCCCTGTATGTCACCCCGGAACCGTTTCTGCGTTACTTCAAAGCTCTCAGAGGCGTGTGAGCTCATTCTTGGAATATTTGGGGATCCAAATCCGGCCTGAGGAGGTCATTAACACTTCCTCCGACTGCAGAAACATTGCATYACCATCCAGTCGTCCTGGGTTACTTTAGGATTTCGTAATTTTTAAAGCTTTGCTCAGGGTGCACAACTTAAAAGGACTTTAAAATAYTTTAATTCTTCTTGTTTTGTACATTCATTACTCAAAGGGTATCTTTGCTCAGAACTTTTTCTAATTGATATAATTGTGAGAGGAAGTAAAAGTATTGGGTTCCTTTAGTATATGTAAAAATCTAAATAAAATGCAGTTGTATTTGCATGTACCATATAGGGTTATAATGTACTTCTACTGCTTGGAGACCCCAAAAGTCCTTTTGAGCAAGTCTTTATATTTCTATCTGTAGCTCTAGAAAATCAGCTCTAAAGATCAGAAAACATAAAATCCTAAAACAGTCTGGACAAAGAGTTTAGATCAGCCTGTGAAAAGGGATGTGTTGAAGCCATTTTGGTAAAAAAAAAAAAATTGTATAGGACGTTATGTACGATCACATGAAATATATTTTGCAAGAACAGTTAGCCCTCAGAAACAGTCTTGAAAACAACTCAGCTACTTCCACACCAAACATCAGCTCAATTTCTAGAAAGCATTTTTGTGTTGGCTCAGATTGATTAGCTGTGGATGCCATCTTGAATTTGATTGACTCCAAAAGTTAACGGTTTGTAGTAAATATCCAGAGATTCATTTTTAAGAGATTAATTACAATCTGTCCAGTGGTTCATGAGATATTTTGTTAAAAGACAAATAGGATTGACACCRACAAGTGATGCCAAAGTTTTAAGCAAACGTATTGCTCAGAGAGTCTATTTGGGGACAATGTTCAGCTACGAGAACACCAACTTTTAGGTCCGTATCTGTAAAATTGGCTGAGTCACAACTGTTTTGGTTTCCTGGGTTCACATGGTTGTGGCAGCCATCTTGAGTTGTTTTGACTCTAAAGGTTAATCAGCTATAACAGTTCAATAAAATCCATCCAGAAGTTCATGTTACACTTTGCTATTACTCTTTGGGATTACTCTCAACAGCTACCACAAGTTTTACCTTAGTTTCCATAAAATAACCTGCAGCTGTTTTTGTGTTTTCTAACTTTGCTTAGCGAATAATAAAAGAAAGCGCTGTCTTGAGAAGGAAACACAAATTTGTTCTTTTACACTGAACTACCTCGCTCAGAGACCTGCCTGTGCAGTGTTTTGATTCCTGCTTGGAAGTTCTGCGGTCAATAACTTGACAGTTCTGAACAACCATTGGCCCACAGCTGCATGGTGAGAGAAGCCCCTCCTGGCAACACGATGCTTCGCACCCGATGGGCCTCCACATTCCTGGCTCAGCTGGACATTCAACAGGCCAYCGCTTGCTACATGTCAACACGCCGCCCGGGCTTCACAACCCCCACCTTTTTCTGCACGGGAAACCATTTCCCCATCACCCTCCGCTAAAGGATGCTGTAGAAACAGCGCTCCACTGTATTTACGAGAACTGTTATTGAATAAGTTCTAAATGGAAGGAAAAGGAGAAGCAAAGAGATTTTTTTTTCTAGATCTAAAGGAAAATTTTGACTTTAGACTACAAAAAAGCTGAAACACTTTGGAGGCGGTGAAGTTTCATGGTTATGAAGGATGGGGGATAAGTTAAAGCACCAAATCAGATRCAGATGTGTTGGAGTGTCTTTTGCCTGTGGCTGTCTGTGGCAACAGTGGGACAGGGGAGGCCTGGTGACTCGTCTTCAGCTGTCACTTCATGCCCACACCGATCCTTTCATCACAGTTACTATTTCTACAAAAGCAATGGAACAACTTTTTTTCTTTCCATTGCTTTGTTTGTGTCATTTGATGCAAGTCAGAACATGATGATCATTGAAAGCTTCTAAGTTCTCTTCCTGAATGACTGATAAAAAGAAAAACAAACTGCTTTGATGTTGGCGTTAAGAAACCAACCTTCATGAAGAAGAGCAGCCTTACTGTTGATTATGTGCAAATGTAATTTCTAGATTTGCATATCAAAGACAGGACTGCTAGATCTTAGGTTCTGCTCCTCTTGGGTTTGCTGTGGACTTGTGCTGCTTTTCAGTTGCCTGGTAGCGACCCAACGAGAATCGTTTCCGATCACCGTCACATGGTGCCAGAGGAGCTCTCCAAGAATAACCGGACAGGCCTCGATTGGCAACTCTTCACCAACGCAATATACACAAGACGAGTGACCGTTCCTGTATCAGACATGAAAGACAACAGAAATGCTTTTAATGAAACATGCGCCGAACGTGTGCAACACAGAAAACAGGTCGAGAGCCCACACACATCCAGTCAAGTCTCACCGTGTTTTCTGGATGATAGTACATCATCATTCACCAGTGAAGGAGAAAAAACATTCGGGGATGACTCAGCCTGAGAGACCTTTGGGAGATTTTCTTTTTTCTTTTGGTTGAAAGTCAGGCACGGCTGCCGGGAAACGCTCCAAGTTTTCATTTTCCAGGTGGGATTGCTCTTCATTTGTACACGCTGCAATAAATCAGATGGCGAGGTCTCGGTTATATTAACCCCTCTGACCCGCTGCATCATCAAGACAAAAGCATTACTCAAAAGCCACTTCATGCATTATATAATACAGCATTTCTGTGATTTAAAGCTACCGCATAATACACAGAAAAACCTGTTAGTCTTTATCTGAGCTCCAAAATTTACCAACAAACTAAGTTTTAAAGGGCCAATATTATGTGTTTCTCAGGCATATATTTAAATACTATACCATAATAAAGTATCTTTGTCACCTTTAGCTG
>NW_013954457.1:33303-33505 GCF_001266775.1 Austrofundulus limnaeus | reverse complement strand
GGTTTTAGAGGACCCGAGGAGACAGTTCTGCAGGTTTTAGAGGACCCGAGGAGACATGTCTTCAGGTTTTAGAGGACCTGAGGAGACATGTCTTCAGGTTTTAGAGGACCTGAGGAGACCAGGTCTGCAGGTTTTAGAGGACCTGATGAGACAGGTCTTCAGGTTTTAGAGGACCCGAGGAGACAGGTCTGCAGGTTTTAGA
>NW_013954457.1:31907-32303 GCF_001266775.1 Austrofundulus limnaeus | reverse complement strand
ACAGGTCTGCAGGTTTTAGAGGACCTGAGGAGACAGGTCTGCAGGTTTTAGAGGACCTGAGGAGACAGGTCTGCAGGTTTTAGAGGACCTGAGGAGACAGTTCTGCAGGTTTTAGAGGACCCGAGGAGACCAGGTCTTCAGGTTTTAGAGGACCTGAGGAGACCGGGTCTGAAGGTTTTAGAGGTCCTGAGGAGACCAGGTCTGAAGGTTTTAGAGGACCTGAGGAGACCAGGTCTGAAGGTTTTAGAGGACCCGAGGAGACAGGTCTTCAGGTTTTAGAGGACCCGAGGAGACAGGTCTGCAGGTTTTAGAGGACCCGAGGAGACAGGTCTGCAGGTTTTAGAGGACCCGAGGAGACAGTTCTGCAGGTTTTAGAGGACCTGAGGAGACCAGGTC
>NW_013954457.1:25139-29576 GCF_001266775.1 Austrofundulus limnaeus | reverse complement strand
TGGATGGATGGATGAAGGATGGATGGATGGATGGATGAAGGATGGATGGATGGATGGATGAAGGATGGATGGATGGATGGATGAAGGATGGATGGATGGATGGATGAAGGATGGTTGGATGGATGGATGGATGAAGGATGGATGGATGAAGGATGGATGGATGAAGGATGTATGAAGGATGGATGAAGGATGGATGGATGAAGGATGGATGGATGAAGGATGGATGAAGGATGGATGGATGGATGGATGGATGGATGAAGGAATGATGAAGGATGGATGAAGGATGGATGGCTGGATGGATGGATGAAGGAATGATGAAGGATGGATGGATGGATGGATGGATGAAGGATGGATGGATGAAGGATGGATGAAGGATGGATGGATGGATGAAGGATGGATGAAGGATGGATGGACCCAGATTTAATCAGAAACAGTACAAATGTTTGAACAGCAGCTGTTTTAACCTGAATCCTGCACTTCTTGTCACCACCACCAGGAGGCGCCACTGATCCCGGAGCGGCGCCTCTTCCTCATTAGCTTTTACTGCTGTGACGTCATCAGCCTGTCGGCGAACAGACGGACGAACTAACGGAGGAACCGAGCGAGCCGCTACCGGAGCTACCGGGAGGCAGTACAGCTGACACCGAGCGAGTCCCCGGAGGAGCCGAACGGAGAGGAAACAGGATCCGCCGCGAGAACCGAACCGAACCGAGCCGAGCGATGCGCGCGCTGCTCACCGCCGCCCAGTAACGACAGAGTGAAAGCAGCGATTTACCGACAGAGAGGAAGAGAGGGAGACTCATCATCATCATCATTATCATCATCATCATTATCACCCAGCTGCGGAGGATTCACCCGGTCCGTTTTCACCGCTAACCCGCCCCGTAGACCGAACCGGGAGGACCGGTGCTGTGAACGCGCACACGGCGCCTCCGTCCCCGGCCTGAGAGAGGGAGCAGCCCCGAGAGAGACGCGCAGAAACCCTGGAAATACACCCCGAGAGGACCCCCAGCCCCTCATCGTCACAGCGGTGCGTTTTCCTGCCTGGACCTCGGAACCGGTACCGATACCAAGCTGTGTTCTCTAACCATGGGATGTACCCTGAGCGCAGAGGAGAGGGCGGCTCTGGACCGGAGCAAAGCCATCGAGAAGAACCTGAAGGAGGACGGGATCACCGCGGCCAAGGATGTCAAGCTGCTGCTGCTCGGTAAGACCCGAACCGGGCCGCCGAACCCCGGTCCAAACCCCCCCAGAAACAAACCATAAAATAAATAAATAAATAAATAAATAAATAAATAAATAAATAAATAAATAAATAAATCAAGGTGTGGCTGCAGGACAAGGAGGTGAAAACATGAATTGGAAACATTAAAACGACGCAAAAATGACGTGATGAAAATAATCCGTCCACCTGGATTAACAGGATATTTTAATTTGAGTTTAATCCCAGTGAGGGGCTCCAGTTTGGATAAAAAGGTGTGGCAGGTGGTGAGATGTTCTGATGATGCAGCAGGCCCAGATCTGCTGCAGCTGCAGATTAGACTCTGATTTTTCATCAGTTCACCTGTTTATTAAAAAATAATCTGTAATCTGAGAGCAGAGGCAGCTGGGTTTGTTGGAAATATTAAATAAAGGATGCAGCTAGTTTGTGCTCCTCCACCCCCCTGCTGCTGCTCAGCATCATGAAGGATGTGAGGAGGCTGCTCCTCCTCCTCCTCCTCCTCCTCCTGTCTCACTGTTGACTCTGTCTTCTGTTTGTCCCTCAGGGGCCGGAGAGTCGGGGAAAAGCACCATCGTCAAACAGATGAAGTAAGTCTTCGGTGCTAATCTGGTCCGGCACGTGTGGCCCAGAAAACCTGTGGTTCTCCTGCATGAACAAATCATTTCAGACCTTCGGCCTCTTTTAGCTCCTGCAGCTGAAGATGAGCCGAAATGTCTGCAGGTTATTTAACGAGGTGTTTCACCTGTGCTTCAACATCTAAAGAACAACTTAAAAATCATTTCTGCTAAACTGCAGCGTGAAGCCGAGCCTTTAGCTATAAACCAACCAGAACAGCAGCTAAAATTAGCTAAGCAAATGCTAGCAGCTCTATTTATTAAGTAGCTAAAAGCTAAAATGAGCAGAATCTTGGTTAAAAGTAGCAGAACTGTAGCAATAAACTAAATAAATGATCAAAACTTTAGCTAAATTAGCTAAATAAATGCTAACAGCTTTATTAATTAAGTAGCTAAAAGCTAAAATAGAGCAGAACCTTGGTTAAAAGTAGCAGAACTGTAGCAATAAGCTAAATAAATGATCAAAACTGTAGCTAAGTTAGCAAAACAAATGCTAGCAGCTCTATTTATTAAGTAGCCAAAAGCTAAAATGAGCAGAACCTTGGTTAAAAGTAGCAGAACTGTAGCAACAAGCCAAATAAATGATCAAAACTGTAGCTAAATTAGCTAAATAAATGCTAACAGCTTTATTAATTAAGTAGCTAAAAGCTTAAATGATAAAAACAGCACTTAAAAGTAGCTGGTCTGTAGCAACAAGCTAAATAAATGATCAAAACTGTAGCTAAAATTTGCGAAATAAATGACTCTTAGCAAAACTTAAAGTAGCAATATCAATGCTAAAGCGAAACTAAGCTAAAAAAGCAGGACAATAGTTTTAAGTGTCAGGACTGCAGCTACAATCAAAACTGATTAAATAGTAGCTAAAATTACCAATGATTTCATTATCAAAGCTAAATTAAAAGCAGCAAAGTTGTTGCTAAAGCTACACTAAGGTAAACTACCGGCAATTTAAGATTAGCATAACTGTAGCTAAAAGCTAAATTCAGCAAACCTTAAACTAAAATGAGCTAAGCAGGTGTTTTTATTAGCATAAATGTAGGTAAAAGTAGCAAAACTAATGCTAAAGCTAAACTCACCAAAACAATAGCTAAAATGAACAAAACACAGCTAAATTGGGCTGAATGGAAGATTAAAACTAAATATATCAATATAACAGATATAAGAAGCAGAATTTTACCTAAAAGTAGCAAAAGAGAAATCTAAAAGTAGCCGAATCATAGCTAGAAGTAGCATGAAAGTAGCTTAAAGTAGCAGGTTGGCAGCTAAAGGTAGCAGAAATGTAGCTAAAAATGTCAAGTTTAGCAAAAAGGAGCTAAACTGATGCTGAAGCTAAACTAATCAAAACAGCAGCTAAAATGAACAAAACAAAGCTCAAACTGTCAGAACTGTTACTAAAACAGGACCAGCTAAAAGGCTAAAGGAGCTAAAGCAAACCAAACCAGAGCCAGCTGCTTTTCAAGGGTTTGAAGTTTTTCCTACATGTTTTTGTTGTTTTTAAATCTAGTAAAACATTTTGAAAACTTGAAATAAAACCTTTTCTGTGTGAACACAGGATAAAACCACACAGTCTGTGGGAGTCGTTCAGAAACCAACAGAAGAAAAACCGTAAACAGAAAACTACAGCGTGAAAACTGACATGTTTATGTTCTTATATTCTGTTGAGTTGCAGCTTCAGCAACAAATAACTGATGGAGTTTCACATCAGCTGTCAGGGACGTCTTTAGCTCCGACTTCCTGCCTCGTTTTCTGTAAAGATTAACTTCAGGGGTCATTTTATGCTCCTCAGATTAAAAAGCAGCACAGAGCTGGTGTAGGGACTGAACCTGAGCTCTGCTGGAGTTAATTAAAGCTGACTAATGATGTTTCCTCTTCTGCTATCATTATCATGTGTTTAATGATACTTCTGTAGGGAATTACAGCACCTGTGCTGCTTCACTTAGCTTCTAGCTAACAGCCATGTTTAACAGGATTCATGTACTGTAGGTATCTGTGCTGTTTAGCAGTTAGCTTCTAGCTAGAATCAAGAATCAAGAACTGTTTATTGTCATTCATACACAACATCAAGATGCAATATAGAACGAAACTTGCAGTTTTGAACATCTGTCTGGAGAAACACACACACACACACATGACAGGCACGGGGGGACGAATGTCCAGGGTCTTTCGTAACGTGGTGCGCTACCTTTGCAGTTTAGAATACACACACGTAGGAAGGATGAGTTAAAAAAAGAGCTTCGATCCTGAGTTTTATACAGAAGAACACATGAGCATGCGCACAAAAAAACTACTCTGCGAAAGGAGCAGCTAAGGAGGGGGAGGGAAGGGGGTGGGGGAACAAACATATGGAAGGGGGGAAGCCTCGTTTAACGTCAGTCTTGTAGTTGCAGTAACTGTGCTGTGTAGCAGTTAGCTTCTAACTAATAACCATGTTTAACATCATTACTGTAGTTGCAGTATTTGTGCTGTGTAGCAGTTAGCTTCTAACTAATAACCATGTTTAACATCATTACTGTAGTTGCAGTATTTGTGCTGTGTAGCAGTTAGCTTCTAACTAATAACCATGTTTAACATCATTACTGTAGTTGCAGTATTTGTGCTGTG
>NW_013954457.1:16788-24185 GCF_001266775.1 Austrofundulus limnaeus | reverse complement strand
TGATCTGTAGAGGACAGGGTGGTCTCCTCACAGAGACTCTGTGAGACCATGATCTGTAGAGGACAGGGTGGTCTCCTCAAAGAGACTCTGTGAGTCCAGGATCTGTAGAGGACAGACAGGGTGGTCTACGGAGGGAAACCCTGGATGTTTCTGCTCATCATCATCATCATCATCATCATCATCATCATCATCATCATCATCATCATCACAATATTAAAGAAGAGGAAGGTGGTTGGAGGCCAGTGATTGGCTGCAGCTGTCAGGGGACGGAGCCTCTGCAGTTTTACTGTTAGAAACGAGGCGCTGCAGACCTGCTGATGCATGAGATGAGATGAGTTAGAGCTGTGTGTGTGTGTGTGTGTGTGTGTGTGTGTGTGTGTGTGTGTGCGTGCGTGCGTGCGCGTTTGGGATGTTGCTGCTTGACCTCAAGGTGTGAAGACAAGCGAATGGAGCCAAATGACAGAGCAGCTGATGCCTCTATGTCTCTGTGTGTGTAGTCAGTACGTGTGTGTGTGTGCGTAGTCAGTATGTGTGTGCGTAGTCAGTATGTGTGTGTGTGTGTGTGTGTGTGTGTGTGTTCACAGAAGAAGGTGTGAAGATAAAAGTGTGTTATTAATGAGAAGCAGAGCTTCACTCCAACATTTCTGCAGTTTAAAGTCAGAAACAGGAGATTTTCATAAAAAACTCAAACTTTATAACTTTTATTTTTTCTACTTTTTTGTAGCTTCGGTCTCTTTTTTCTGACTGAAATTGTTTTACTAGAAATGTAATTTAGATTGTTTTCTTTACGTTTTTAATCGACGTACAAAGTTTCCACTTCAGAAACTGGTTCAGACACTTGTTCTGAGAAAGTTAATGATCAAAGTTTTAAATTATTCAGATTTGTGTACTGATGAAGTACTTTGATACAGTACTTAAGTGATATTTTTGAGGATCTTTATATTACCCACATTTTTTTAAAATCCTAATTTTACTTTTATTTTGTTACATTTAAAACATAAAATGATACTTTTACTTCTTTACTTTAAATTTTAACTCCTGGTTACACAAAGTTAAATATGACCAAACTCATCATGAAAAGTGTTTGTTTTTACTTTCCTGATTATTGTGAGCAGTTTTATTACTATTACTTAAGTACTTTTCTTATCAGGGAAAATTATTTTTACCAAATTTACTTTCTGTTAAGGTATCTTTACTTTTACTTAGATATTTTTCATGTACTTTATACACTTAAAGTTGAAGTTTTATGGTAATAATTTCATCTACTTGAGTAAATTTTGTAAATGAAGATAAGCAGCTAAACCAGTGTTTAAATGAATGTTATTTATAGGGCTGTAAGAAATATTGATACATTGAAATATCACAATATTTTATATCCTGATACTGCATTGATGTCATCAAGTCAGTTGAATATATTTTCTAACCTGACCTAAATAAGAACAGATCAATAAGAAATCGTTATATTACAGTATCAGTTTTTAATTAAGGCTTAAAATGTAAATGTTCATTTTTATGTTGCATTTTAACCTCTGGTTATAAGAAGAAATGTGAAGGACACTGTTGTTCAGAGTTCCTCTGATTGTATAAAACTAACCTAACCTAACTGAATTTAATCAGATAAATTAAAAAAATTTGAATATTGAAGAAAAAAAACCTGGCAATATATCGCGATATATCGTATCGTGATCCCCGGGTCCTGATATGTATCGTATCGCCAGATAAGAATCTGGCAACAGCCCAAATATGAACCTTTAGAGCCTCAAACGTTTTCTGCTCCTTTACAGATGTTCACATAAACTGAGCGGAGTCGTCTTTGTGCAAACTGACAGGTTTAAATTTAGGTTCCAGCACTTAAACAAGAGGAAACGCTGATAATTTACTGTCCTGACTTCCTGACATAAAAAAAATGAAATGTTTTTGTTTTAAACCAATGCGACTCTAAATGTGAAGTTTCAGCTTTATTTGTTGCTTTAAATCATCTGAACTGAAGTTTGTAGGAGTTGATGTTCACACAGGTAGCAGCTGGTAAAAGGTTGATCAGAAGCTGCTGGTTGTGGTTAAAACAAACACGTGATGTTCTGACAGCAGCTTCAGGATATCATGGAAGAAAGTTGGGCTTAAATCAGCCATATGTCAGTCTCTGCATCCATCTGTGGCTCAGTGGGAAACTAAACTGTGTTTCAGGTCACTGCGGACTGTGCCAAACACACACACACACACACACACACACACACACACACACACACACACACACACACACACACACACACTGCGAGTCAGGAACACCTCCATTGTTAATATTAACTCTTGGCTCAGCTGCTTTCTGTCCTTCTCTCTGAGTTAATGAAGAAATAATAATTAATACAAATAACTTTTTAACTCCGAGTTCTTTCGGTTCAACGTGAGGTCACCTGGAGGAGCGACACGTCCTTCTAGATTTCATCAGATGTCCCTCAAACATGTAGAAACTAGGGCTGTGCATCAGGAGAATCTGGTGATATGATACATATCAGGACACGGGGGTGACAAGACAATATATTGCGATACATTGTGAAATATTGTGATAAATTGTGATACAGTAATTAAGGCGATACGTTGCCATTTTTATCTCCAAAGGATTCAAATAAGAATATAAAGAGCACACCATGCATAACATCTGTTCTAACCCTTAATTAAAGATTGATAAAGCTCTTCTGGGAAACGATAACAGTATCAGGAAATCAAATATCGTGATATTTCAATGTATCGATATTTTCTTACACCCCTGGGAGAAACAGCTGTAACGTTTGAGAAACAAATGATTTGAGTTTAAAATAAGCAAAACTCACCTTCAGTCCAACAAAAATTAAACTTTTTGTCCCGTTTTATGATTTATTTAACAAAAGAAAAAACAGCTATAAAGAAGAAGCCGTGTCTAAAAACCTAAAATCTTCCTTTATTTATTTATTTTTCAGAGGAGCAGTTTGCTGCAGTGCATTCTGGGTAAACAGCTGTCCTCTGGTCTGGATCTACTCCAGAAATCCTCTTGTTCCTTCAGATGAAACTAAGTTGTGCTGCATGTTTAGAGAGAAGAGGTCATGACCTTTGACCTTTACCCTGCTGACTGAGACCTCTAGAGATGGAGCTCATTGCACAGTCTGACCTTCTGGGTGAAGCCTGTTAATTGTCCTGAATGCTTTCACCTTGTGAATAATCTATCTCTCTGTAAACTGATGGACTCTAAATGACCTTTGACCCCTCCCAGATTGATGGGCTGGTGAAGTGTGTTTATTAAAAGGTCACACTAATCTTTCCTCCATCACCAGTGATTAAAGTGTAACTCTGACTTTAGACAGGAGAGATTTTAGAATTGCTCTGCTTCCTCCGGATCATGTTACAGTGAAAATGCACCTCCCAGTCCTCAGCTCAACATATCATTACCTCAGAGACGGCAGCATCCAATTAAGACTTCGTCCTTCCTTCACCTCTCTGCTGCGAGCGAAGACGGGACGCAAAATTACAGATTAAGTGGCTGCTTGTTGAGTCCATCAGCTGCACCGAAACACGAGGGCTGAAACTCTGAAAGGAAACGAGGGAGAAGCTGCCGCAGTGCAGCGTTGGACCACCTGAGACCACCTGAGACTACCTGAGACCACCTGAGACCACCTGAGTCAACGTATCTTTACAGGAAGTAATGCTGCGAGGGGATTTATTGATGGAGTGGAAGGAAGGTGTGTTCAGGGCTGGCAGGCTGCCTGATTGATCAGAAATATTACACTTCTGGAGTCCAGCGCACACACTGACACACACCAACACACTAACACACTAACACACAAACACACACTAACACAGTTCACCTTCACACACCTGCAGGCAAGGACAGATTTGTGTGAGGTTTGTTACCCAAGGATACGATGGATTAAAGAAACACAAACAACAAAAACAGACACAATGGGATTCAGTTTGTTTTATTTTGACACAACAAAGAAAATAAATGAATCTGACAGATGTTCAGAGTCATTTATTAATGAATATTTACCCCCGACACTCGTCTTTTTAGACAGTTAAATGGAAAAGTTTGGGCACCTTTGTTAATTTTCCTGATTTATCTTTATAAATCATTGATTGTTTGGATAAAATAAATCAGTTAAATATATCATATAGGGGACAAACACAGTGATATTTGAGAAGTGAAATGAAGTTTATATAATTTACAGAAAGTGTGCAATAATTGGTTAAACAAAATTAGGCATAATAAGGCAATAATATGCACGATATTTGAAATTTGGCGTAAATCATTAATTTTGGTGGCAGGCCACATTTGTTTGCTACAAGGTGAAAATAGATCCAGTGTACGTCTAATCTTATTTATTTTGATTAGTAGAGTGTCTGAAGATATTTTTGGTGCAGTTTGGGAAATACTGACAGAACGTGTGCAACAGAATGTTCAATTAAACAGATTTTGACACTTTTTGGCATTTTTGTGGCTTCATAAGTTCAGTATTGGTTACCTGGATTTATCAGTTTTTAACATTTTGTATTTTGGTTCTGATACAACAGATGGTTATGGTCAGATGTTATAGAGACATATAGTCAAAGCCATGATATTTAGAATTAATCTTGAATTCTGACTTTGTGTTTGTTTTTTATCCCTGAGGGGATGTAGGGTAAGAGGGTCCCATCAACACTTCAGGTAGTTTTTATGCAGATAAACATGGTGTACAGGTACATACATACTGTACTGGACTATACTGTTCCTCCTCATTCGTTCATCTGTGAGGTTGTTGCCCCAACCTGCATCTGTCTCTGTGCATCAGGCAGCAGTTTCCTGATGACCCGGGTCTCCGTCTCCGTCTCGTCACTCTGGATGTTGGACTCTGTCAGGCCGTCTGTCCTCTTGGCTCTCAGTGTGTCTGAGACGACCTGTCTTTGTGTCCTTGTGTTAACTGCAGTGAAAGACATCATGGCATTTGAAACAGCAGGACACTGTGTGTCTAAATGTCAGCTGAGCCCACTGTCATAGACCCTCCCATCTGTCCCAAACGTCTTTTAGTTGTAACATTTCTTCCCCTGTCTTTATAAAAACACTCCCCTCTTATTTTTTTACTTCTGATGTGTTTAGTGTGGGGCAATATTGGCAAAAAATTGTCAATCGTGGTATTTATTTAGCCAATAACCGTTAATATGATGATTAATCCCCTGGACGCCAGCATATCCTCGTCACATGACCAGTTTAAATCACTCTAGTAGGAAAGATTTGTTCTCCATAAAAATCTGTTCCAAACTGTGTTAAAAGTACAGATTTCAGGCTTTACATCAATCCTTAAATGATGTTGATAGATCAAGTAAAACCGGAGTTATGATAAGTAAATTACAGAGTTAAAAATGTTTGTCAGATTTGAATCGAGAGGAGCATCAGTCAGTCAGCCTGGTGCCGTTAATCATATTAACCATCAAGTGCCAAAAAATAATCCATTAAAGTTTTTCTGACGATTAATCTCATGATATGATTTTACTCAACCCTAAATGTGTTGCAGGTAGGGCTGGGAAATATTGACAAAAAAATTAATCACGATTAATTGTGGTATTTTTCCAATAACAATTAATTTGACGATTAATCCCCTGGAGTCTCTGGACACCCCTATGTCCTGGTCACATGACCAATTTAGTGGGAAAGATTTGCTCTTTGTAAAAATCTTTTCCAAATTGTGATAAAACTACTGATTTCAGGCTTTACATTGTGTTGCTAGACCAAGTAAAACCAGAATTATGATGAATAAGTTAGTTTTGAAAAAAAGTTTGTCAGATTTAAGACGTAGAGGAGCATCGGTCAGTCAGCCTAGCTGCGTTTCCATTGACCATGAAAATGTGCAAAGTAGAATTTCGAAAATAAATTTGTTCAATGGAAACACGTCAATTTCGAAATCTACTTCCTTTTTTCGACAAAATGTTTTTGCACTAGGATGAGGTGGTTTTTCGGCCGTATCTAAATTGGTGTTTTTCGCAAAACTGCAATGGAAACACTTTTTCCGCATCACAGGAGTCACGTGATCCACAACCGTCTGTTTCTACTGGTGAAAAAGACGATGATGAAGAAGATAACAGGAAGTAGAAACAGTAGTAATATCACAGAAGTTGTAGAAGGATGTATTAAACTAGCCGACCATAATTTCCCAAAAACACAGCATACGTAGCCGCTCCCAAGTAGGGACTTGTCTCTGGAAAGCCTCGATAAAAGACGCCGACGTCTCCTCTGATGATGAGCGCTAGTGTCGTGGTAGCAACATGCTATGTGTTTACATCCATCGCTGCCATGTTTGTAATGACTTATCATGAGAACAAACGTATTCACGTGACTTTAATAACATTTATTACTTAATGGAAACACTGCAGTTGTGAAACTGTGTTTTTCGACATTAACAGAATATCAACAAAGTTTTGCGCACATTTGCAATGGAAACGCAGCTCCTGGTACCATTAATCGTATTAACCATCAAGTGCCAAAAAATAATTTATTAAAGTTTTTCTGATGATTAATCTGACGATACGATTTTACCCAACCCTAAATGTGTTGCAGAAAATGTTTTGGGACCACCGGTCGTCTCAGGTTTACACTAAAAACCCTGCCAACCTTCTAACTCTTGTGTTTGTCTGTCCAGGATCATCCACGAGGATGGGTTTTCCGGCGACGACGTGAAGCAGTACAAGCCTGTGGTTTACAGCAACACCATCCAGTCTCTGGCTGCCATCGTCCGTGCCATGGACACGCTGGGCCTGGAGTACGGAGACAAAGAGCGCAAGGTCAGAGAAAGTTCCTGAACATGTCCCAGTTGGGCCTCCGGACCTCAAACACTAAAACACGAGCTGGGTTCATGACGGCTGTTTGAGTCCAAATCTGTGAAGTGTTCGGAGCTAATTTAAGCTCGATACGACCTCCTGAGCTCTGCGCAGTTAGCGTCTCCCAGCTGACAGTCCTCTGGTTAATCCCACCTTGATCCACCGACACCATCATTATCCTGCTGTAATTAACACACATTAACTCGTCTGTTTGGACCAAAGTTTAACATCAACTTGTAGTGGAAGTTTGTTAATGGTAACGCTCCATAAACCTGTAGAGACGAGGTTTTCTGGTTATCAGATTAATTATCAAACTGGAAACTTTGAGCATGCAGAGGACACGAGCACACTCAGGATGGTTTAAACTAAAAATATAAACAAGTTTAATAAGTTTGTGTTAATGGTTTTTCTCTTTCATCTCCAACATGTTGATCATTAAAGCCTTACGTAATATATTTTATAGTACAGCGGGTAAAATAAGTATAAAACACGTCACCATTTTTCTCAGTAAATATATTACTAGAGGTGCTAATGATATGAAATTTTCACCAGATGTCGGTAACAACGCAAGTGATCCATAC
>NW_013954457.1:13795-15788 GCF_001266775.1 Austrofundulus limnaeus | reverse complement strand
AGCTAACTGTTAGCCTCCTGTCTCCTCTGAAAGCTAACTGTTAGCCTCCTGTCTCCTCTGAAAGCTAACTGTTAGCTTCCTGTCTCCTTTGAAAGGTAACTGTTCCTGTCTCCTCTGAAAGCTAACCGTTAGCTTCCTGTCTCCTTTGAAAGCTAACTGTTAGCCTCCTGTCTCCTCTGAAAGCTAACTGTTAGCCTCCTGTCTCCTCTGAAAGCTAACCGTTAGCTTCCTGTCTCCTCGCAGGCGGATGCTAAGATGGTGTGCGACGTGGTGAGCCGTATGGAGGACACGGAGCCGTACTCTGCTGAGCTGCTGGGGGCCATGATGCGCCTGTGGGCCGACTCGGGCATCCAGGAGTGCTTCAGCCGCGCCCGGGAGTACCAGCTGAACGACTCCGCGCAGTAGTACGTCCACTTCCTGTTGGTCTAAAAACACTTTTTATTTTTCTTTAATCTGCATGTTTTCTACCTGACAAGACCTTCAACATTTCCTCTCCTGTGAGTCTTGTCCTGTTTTGTCTTTTTGTCTGGGTCCAATCCAAAAACCTCAAAAAGACTAATCCTGTAACGTCTAGTAACACAGCCACCACTCAACTAATGAAACCTTTTAATGATCAAAGAGGATGAGTTTAAATATGAGTAAAGAACAAACTCAAACAGGATTTATTCAGAAAAGACAGTAAAAACTGAGACAAATCTCAAACAGGCAGATTCAGAGAACAGTTCAGAGAACACGTCAGCAGGTGTTTGGACCTGGCTTCAGTCCAGCAGGACCTGCTTTGTTCTGTTTGTGGTAAATGTCACATTAAAGATTGATGCTCACTTCCTGTTCGGCTGCGACCCGCTGAGCTGCATGCAGCCAGCAGCCAATCAGGTGAGAGGGCAGGAGCAGCCAATCAGGTGAGAGGACAGGAGCAGCCAATCAGGAGAGAGGACAGATGTCACGTGATCAGACCACACTAAGTGATTTAAAGCCACAATGTTTTACTGTCAGTTCCTGAAGGAAGGAGGCTTTTCTACAGGTAAACAAAGGTTTAAGGAGGTAAACATCATTCATCCATCCACCCATCAACCATCCATCCATCCATCCACCCATCAACCATCCATCCATCCATCCATCCACCCATCAACAGTCCATCCACCCATCAATCATCCATCCATCAATCAACCATCCATCCATCAATCAAACATCCATCCATCAATCAACCATCCACCCATCAATCATCCATCCATCAATCAACCATCCATCCATCAATCAAACATCCATCCATCAATCAACCATCCATCCATCCATCCATCAATCATCCATCCATCCATCAATCAACCATCCATCCATCCATCAATCATCCATCCATCAACCATCCATCCACCCATCAACCATCCATCCACCCATCAACCATCCATCCATCCATCCATCAATCAACCATCCATCCATCCATCAATCATCCATCCATCAACCATCCATCCACCCACCCATCAACCATCCATCCACCCATCAACCATCCATCCATCCATCCATCAATCAACCATCCATCCATCCATCAATCATCCATCCATCAACCATCCATCCATCCACCCATCAACCATCCATCCACCCATCAACCATCCATCCATCCATCAATCATCAACCATCTATCCATCCATCCATCCATCCATCCACCCATCAACCATCCATCCACCATCCATCCACACATCAACCATCCATCCATCCATCAATCATCCATCCATCAACCATCCATCCATCCACCCATCAACCATCCATCCACCCATCAACCATCCATCCATCCATCAATCATCAACCATCTATCCATCCATCCATCCATCCATCCACCCATCAACCATCCATCCACCATCCATCCACACATCAACCATCCATCCATCCATCAATCATCCATCCATCCACCATCCATCCATCCATCCATCCATCCACCCATCAACCATCCATCCATCCATCCATCCATCCACCCATCAACCATCCATCCATCCATCCATCC
>NW_013954457.1:10798-13785 GCF_001266775.1 Austrofundulus limnaeus | reverse complement strand
CCATCCATCATCCATCCACCCATCATCCATCTATCATCCATCCATCCACTCATCATACATCAACTATCCATCAACCATCCTTCATCCATCCACCCATCATCCATCAACCATCCATCCACCCATCAACCATCCATCAACCATCCATCATCCATCCACCCATCATCCATCCATCCACCCATCATCCATCCATTATCCATCCATCCACCCATCATCCATCAACCATCCATCATCCATCCACCCATCATCCATCTATCATCCATCCATCCACTCATCATACATCAACTATCCATCAACCATCCTTCATCCATCCACCCATCATCCATCAACCATCCATCCACCCATCAACCATCCATCAACCATCCACCCATCATCCATCCATAATCCATCTATCCACCTATCATCCATCCATCGTCCATCCATCCATCCATCATCCATTTGTCCACCCATCAACCATCCATCATCCATCCATCCACCCATCATCCATCAACCATCCATCAAACATCCACCCATCAAACAGCCATCATCCATCCACCCATCCATCATCCATCCATCCACCATTCATCCATCCATCCATCCATCCATCCACCATTCATCCATCCATCCATCCACCCATCATCCATCCATCCATCATCCATCCACCATCCATCCATCATCCATCCACCATCCATCCATCATCCTTCCATCCATCCATCCATCCATTATCGATCCATCCATCCACCCACAATCCATCTATCCATCCATCCATCCACCCACCCACCATCCATCCATCCACCCACCATCCATCTATCCATCCATCCATCCATCTATCTATCCATCCATCCATCCATCTATCCATCATCCATCCATTATTAGCTATTTTTATGTATAATTTTTTCTGTGAATCATGAAAACTGTGGCTGTAGGAAGAAGTTGACTATGAAATCTTTCTAATCCCAACAGCTCTCACTCTAGGTCACATGACTCAGAGTGTCAGTGTGTTCCTGTGAGGTTTTTTGAAGGTATTTCACAGTGATAACATGAAACGCCACTAAAAGTAATAGCTTCGCAGTGCCTTCCTCTGCTCTCTCATTCATTTGATGTGGCAAACCCTAAAAATAAAATTAAAATGTTAGGAGGTCACAAGAGGTGAGTTTATACTCATCCATCTTCTTTACTTTTTATTTATTTATTTATTTATTTATTTATTTATTTATTTATTTATTTATTTATTTATTGTTCCTGTGCAGCTACTTGGACAGCCTAGACCGGATCGGTGCGGCTGACTACCAGCCGACAGAGCAGGACATCCTGCGGACCCGGGTGAAGACCACGGGCATCGTCGAGACGCACTTCACCTTCAAAAACCTTCACTTCAGGTCGGTAACACTGAAACTTGTCTGTCTGCTCCACGTTCCTGACGCCCAGCTACAACTCCACGCTGTGATTAATCAGAGGAACCGTTTAAACAAGCTTCCATATTTATGATTCTCTGTCGTCTTAACGAGGTCGGATCCAATTAGAGCTGAGAGCTGAGGGAGTGATGGCTGAGAGGGAGCCGGCGTGGGACCATGGAGGATTAATCAATGCTAAGAAAAGGAGCCAAACATTAGCTCACATTACTCAAACAGATGCTAAAATTAAGAAAACCACAGCTACAAGTAGCTTAACAGTTGCTAAAATTATTGTAATGAATGCCAAAATAAACAAAACAGTAGCTTCAATTATTTAAATGTATGCTAAAATTGTGATTTGCTAAACAATATCTAAAGGTATAAAAACAGATGATTGAGTTAAAAATCACTAAACAGTAGCTGAAATGAGCAAACCAGATGCTAATATGAACAAATTCTTAAATGAGCTAAACGTTTGCTAAAATTAGCAAAACATACTGATATAAACAAATATTAAAATGAGCTAAACTGTAGCTAAAATTAGCAAAGCATGCTAATATAAACTTAATAAAATGCTCTAAACTGTAGCTAATATTAGCAAAACAATTGCTAACATAAGCGAATACTAAAATGAGCTAAACTGTAGCTAAAATTAGCAAAACATGCTAAAATAAACAAATAAATTAGATTAAACTGTAGCTAAAATTAGCAAACCATACTGATATAAACAATACTAAAATTAGCTAAACTGTTGCAAAAATTAGCTAAACAGGCTAATATAAACATTACTAAAATGAGCTAATCTGTAGCTAAAATTAGCTAAACAGGCTAATATAAACAATATTAAAATGAGCTAAAATTAGCAAAACAGGCTAATATAAAAAAAATTTAAAATGAGCTAAACTGTAGCTAAAATTCACAAAACAGTTGCTAATATAAGCAAATCTAATGCTAATTTTAGCTTAACGGAATGTAAAAGCTAACAGAAGTAGAGCAGTAGCCTAAAGTAGTAAGAAAAAATAAACACTAGATGTGTCCTGCTCTGAGTGGGTTTTTAACGACTTTACTTTAAACAAAGATAAATATTTGAAAAAGTCATAAAATTAAAGTCTGTAAAACACATTTCCTGTTGAATCTGAACATTTGTGGTTGGTTAAAACAACACAACGTGTGCAGAAGTATTTTTGGTTGAAACAGGAAGCCAGCGGTGAGAATGCTGACTCAGCGTTTCAAACTGGTCGAGTCATGTTCTGACCGTCTGTTTTCACACCTCTGATCCAGTTATTTTAATGACTGATGTTGTAGTGTCAGCCTCTCCTGACTTTGTTGTTGTTGTTGTTGTTGTTGTTGTTGTTTACACACGTCAGGCTGCACAGACATGACCGTCCTGCAGAACCTCAGTCGTCTCGGTTCTGTTTGTTCTGTTCAGACCTACAGCTGGGCTGCAGCGTGTGGGAGGAGCTTCTGTTCCTGAGTAGGGTGGAACCCGACAGCCCACCTATCATTACAGCCGACTCACACACACACACACACACACACACACACACACACACACACACACACACACACACACACTTTTTACCATTCTCAGGTCATTCCGTAGAGACCAAAATTGTT
>NW_013954457.1:3102-10742 GCF_001266775.1 Austrofundulus limnaeus | reverse complement strand
ACACACACACACACACACATCCTTGGATTTGCATCAAACTGAGGACTTTTTACTGACTTCCATTCATTTTTGTAACTGTATTTATGCCTAACCCAAACATTTTCCTTTAAATTAACCATCACTGATCCATAGCTAACTCTAACCTGAACCAGAACTTAATTCACACCACACCTCTAAACTACTTTACTACTTTTCTAAACTACTTTACTACTTTTCTAAACTACTTTACTACTTTTCTACTTTTCTGAACTACTTTACTCTGACACACCTGCTTCAGTGACTGAACAACCTCTTCATGTTCTGCAGAAGGTGACCCGTCTTGACTCCGCCTCCTGAGAGTTTCAGATGAAACGTCTCTGCTGTTTGTGTCCCGTCAGGCTGTTTGACGTCGGGGGTCAGAGGTCGGAGCGGAAGAAGTGGATCCACTGTTTCGAGGACGTGACGGCCATTATTTTCTGCGTGGCGCTGAGCGGGTACGACCAGGTGCTACATGAGGACGAGACCACGGTAAGGAGCCCTCCGTCCTGCGGCGCTCATGTCTCACCGTGTTTTAGGCAGGAAAACAAAAACGTTTATTTTTACAGTTTATATAATACTGTCTCTGATGAACCAGATCTGTGTGATTAAGTCAAAATAAAACATTTCTAGACAAATGAAAGGTTTGGATTCGGACACAGATGAGGACCTTCTGTTGAGGAACTAATAAAAAATACATTTTACGTAAAACATTTTTCATAATTACAGTTAAATTAAGTGTTTTATTTAAGTGAGATGCATCAAACTTCATATTTTAAGAAGATTAAATGCTGTAAATTGTTCAGTTTTTATTAAAATCAGTAAATCTCCAGTTTAAATATGCTGACAACACAAGGTTCAATTTAACAAATTCATTTTTTACAGTCGAGTTTCAGAGTTTAAATGTTTTTTTTTAAAAAGATCGATGTTTTAATGTTCCAGTTGTGCTTTTTGTTACTCCTTTCTTTCTACTCAGGTTCTGTATGTTTTCTGTTGTTGCTCCTTGTTAGCCCTGACACACACACACACACACACACACACACACACACACACCCTCTCCGCAGCACATGTGTGTATTTGTGCCGGGGTTTGTTGGGCGGGAGGGTTGGTACAGGTGGGTTGGTGGGCGGGTTCCTTGCGTTTCCTGTTCCTGCTCTAAGCTCCGCCCTGCAGCGCACCTGGCTCCTCCTTCTGTCGCTCTCGCCATCGGCTGTCCTCTCTAACCAGTCAGCGCTCAGACGTTCTGCTGAAGCTCCGCCCACCGACAGGTACGACAGCCTCCCCGACAGGTGGGCTGAAAGCGATTCCTCTCTGCGTTCTCGTTTCCTCTTTCTGACATCGTTTGTCTGAATAACGTCTCTTCCTGCCGGATGGCCCGCCCACTTCTGACATCATCACCTGCACTAAACTGTTTCCTGCATTAACCGCCTCCCACTAATCCCACCAGCTCCTCCTCCTGTCTCCCTGAACGCATCAGAACCAGAGAGAAACTGCTTTCAGCTCAGGTTAAATCAACATTTATTGTTTTATTCAGAATATTTCCTGCATCAATCACAGATTTTTATGTTGAAATGTTAAAACAGATCCAAACTGTTTTTGTTTCTGTTTCTGATTGATTTAATATTTCTGAAGTTCGTTACATAAATAAATCCTGACGCAGGGAAATGCTAACCCTGAGGCCTCGTGGGTCATTTTGACCCAAGGGCAGCAGGAGGGTTAAACACGAAATTATAATTTCTTTGAATATTTTTGTTTTTACATGAATGTTTTCAGCAAATGAATTCGTTTTATCCTTTATGAACATTTTAGCTGCAGCCGTTATTTAAAATATTTTTATTCTTGACTTTTGAGGACCCTGTGGAGTTTTTAATACGAGCCCCGTACACCAGTTTGTGTTTTTTGGGTCAGAAGTTGAAAAGTTCAGGAACTTCTTCATGATGGTATTAAAACCACATGAACTGCATTCACATACACTGAATGCGTTTTTAGTCAGACCACCTTAAGAGGTGGTCCAGACCCCTTTTAATCCACATCCACACAGTCTGAAAACAGTCCATCTGGAGCCAGGAAGGACCTGTTCCTGGACCCAGACGACCAGCCCAGTGGACGTTTCAGAGCAGATTTTAAGCAGTTTTCTCAGCTGATGAAAGATAATTAAACAGATATTATTGGAATATTCTGAAGATGCAGCCTTTTAGTTTGTTTTGTTTTAGACCAGGTGCTCACCGATAAGCCCCTCCCTCAGGTCTGGCTCCAGGATAGTGGTAACTCACAGTCCAGATGAGGGACATTGTCCTCTGTCCTGCAGAACTGTAGAGGTAAAACCTCCACAGGGTCTCAGTTCAGTGGGTTCTGGCAGGGGATGTTATCAGTCCATGAAATGGACGTTATTAGGCGTTATCAGTCCCATTCAATGGCTTCAGAGGGTTTGTACCGTGCCTTCTAGGCTTCAGAATGTCTCGACAGTGCCCCTAGTGGGTCAATATATTAATGACAATGAATGTGTAAATAATCAAAACATATTGTAATAAATTTTTTGTGTCCATGTCGGACTCGAACTCTGGTCTCCTGTTCTCTGGTCCGACACTCTACCCATTGCCCTAATGAGAGGTCACAGTATACATTTGTCTGAGGTTAGTGCTAACCATGTCATCTGCTCTAAGTTTAACCTTGGTGGCTTTAAGTCGCATATTAACCAGATTTTTTATGCCTCATGTTAACCACATAGTGGCTTTATGCCTCCAGCTGACAATCAGAAGCCATTCTATGGGACGGGGAGCCTTCTAACCGGCACAGGCGTGACATTCTGAAGCCATTCTATTGGACTGATAACGCCTAATAACATCCATTTCATGGACGATAACATCCGAAGCGGGTGGTTCTGGTTGGGTGTGACAGATATTAGTTAGAGCTTAGCTACTAACGGGCTCAGCATGCATGGCTTTGTGAAGCTTCTGAATAACTTCTGTAACGCACACACTAAAGCAAAACTGTAGACGTGAAACCAGACAGGAAGAGCAGAAAGGTCCGAGTGTTTCAGGAAGAACACTTTCTGTTCTCCTTTCTGGTTTGAAATTTCTTCACACTTCCTGTTTCAGGTCAGATTGTGCGACTGATTGTGTTTTAAACTGAGAGTTTGTGAGATTCCCCGGATGTGTGCAAACGTCTGAGATGTTTTCACGGCCCGTTTGACCTACGCCCATCTCCCCCCCTCTGCAGAACCGCATGCACGAGTCCCTGAAGCTCTTCGACTCCATCTGCAACAACAAGTGGTTTAAGGACACCGCCATCATCCTCTTCCTCAACAAGAGCGACCTGTTTGAAAAAAAGATCACCAAGTCGCCGCTGATCATCTGCTTCCCCGAATACTCCGGTACTTCCTTCATGGTGACAGTTGGAGCTGTGTCAGCGCGCCGTGTGGCTGTTCAGACACTAGGAGGCACTGTGGGCAAAAGTTCAGGGCTGCATCCGTAAAAAAAAAACAGCTTTATATAAATGAGTTTAAACATTTTATTAGACACTCAGCTATTTCTGCTGTGGTCACCCTCTTTGCAGACGACTCACCGCTCTTTATCACTGAAACTAAAAAAAATGCAGTAACGTCCTGAAACTCCAACATCCATCATATTTCTTTTCCAACAACCAAATCTGGAACTTTCTATTAATCTAAGCCAATAAAATGTTGGTGTTTTGATTTAAACTGTAGAAGAAGAGTAAAAGCGCCAAGACATGAGCTGCATTTCCATTGACTATGAAAATGTGCAAATTGGAATTTGGAAAATAAATTTGCTCAATGGAAACACGTCAACTTCGAAAAAAAATTACATTTTTCGACAAAATGGTTTTGTGCTAGGAAGAGGTGGTTTTTCGGCCTTATCGAAATTGATGTATTTCGCAAAACTGCAATGGAAACACTTTTTTCACATCATGGGAGTCACGTGATCGAGAACCGGCTGTTTCTACTGGCGAAAAGTCAACGAAGATAACAGGAAGTAAAAGTAGTACTGAAATCAACGAAGTAGTAAAAGAAAGTATTAAACTCGCCGACTACATTTTCCCAAAACCACAGCATACGTAGCCACTCCCAAGCAAAAGGGACTTGTCTCTGGAAAGCCTCGATAAAAGACGCCAGCGTCTCCTCTGATGATGAGCGCTAGTGTCGTGGTAGCAACATGCTATGTGTTTACATCCATTGCCACCATGTTTGTAATGACTTATCGTGAGAACAAACGTATTCACGTGACTTTAAAAGCGTTTCTTAATGGAAACACTGCAACTGTGAAACTGTGTTTTTTCAACATTAACAGAATATCGACAAAGTTTTGCGCACATTTGCAATGGAAACGCAGCTATAGAGAAACACTAAAGTTGCTACCATTGGTTTGCAGGCAGAAACTGAAAACACTGGCCACTGTTTTGAAGACAATACTTTTGTTAGGTGGGAGGTCTTGAGCAGTCCTGTAGAGTCCAACTATCAGATTTAAATGAAGTCTGAACTTCAGAGCTCCAAACAGGGCTGAAGTTGTTCATTCCTTTCAATTTGTGACAGTTTTTAAGGGTTTTTCTGCAAACGATGTCTTTCTAACAAAAGTGACATCACGCTGTTCCCAGTCTGACCGAGTTTTACCAAAACTGCAGATGTAGTAAATGAATAGATGCAAAGTTAAAGAAAATACTCTAAATTTTAGAGTATACTTTTTTACTTTTAGAGTCTAAAAGTATTACTTAAATACAAATATCCTTCAGTTTCTTTGCTTCAAAAGAAAAACGTTCATGAATGCACAATAAATGCAAGAACTCCTTTTTGAAGCCCTAACTTACGTCTTTATTCAGAGTCAATAATCTCCAAATTAAATATGTGTTTACATCAAAAACAGACTAAAGCTGTGCCTAAACGTTGCAGTTAGAAACTGAGTTTGTTCTCTGTGATCAGATGTTAAGGACAGGCCAGCGGTAACTACCACACAGTCTGATAGTGAAGTAAACCATAAATAAATTTAGAAACAATCTGTTAAACTGAGTGAAACTCAAAGTGTTACCCAGATCCAGAGTGGTGGAGCTCAAGTGTGCGAGACACAAGAGGGGGAACACGAAACAAACGACTGAACTCAGGCGGAGAACAACAAAAAGGGAGAACGCCAGAGAGAGAGTGTGAGAAAATGAGAACTAACGCTCTGTGGGAAAGCCGGGCAGAAAGAAAGCAGAACCACAAGAACTGTGAGAAAGAGAGGATTAAAATTCCAAAGATGTTTCTTCCCCTCTTCATCTCTTCACACGGCCGGACTCTGATGAAGTTCTGAGACAGACAGAGCAGCTAATGGCCCAGGGCCACGTTGACGACACTTGGACCAAAAATTACTCCAGTCGCTGAGATCAGACTCGTCTCTGAAGCAGGAGGGCGAATTCAAGCGTGCCAAGAGCTGGCACCAAGACAGGACCGGTTCTTTATGGACCGGAGCTGAGAGGATCTGCTGCTGAACATCACCACAGGGTGAAAAATAATTCCTCTGTTACGCTTTTAATTTCACGCTTTCTGTCACAAAGCCATACTGTAAGTCGGGCCGTGCAGAAGTGTTCATCCATCTGGGTAATCTTTCTGTTACGTTGCTTTACAGCTTTCAGTTTAAATTAAGATTAACATCATAAATACTTCATGTTGTTTAAGATAAATAAGATAAAACCCTCGTTTTATTAAAAAAAGAGCTGATCCCCAGAATCAACAGCAGTCTTATTAGCAGGGGCCCCCAATAATGAGACATCATGAAGACCAAGGAACACTCCACACCTGTCAGAGATGAGGAAAAACACAAATCAGGGTTAGGTTAGTAGGTAGAAACTAATAGACCAAGATCAGGGAGTCAGACCTTAACAGGCTTGACGGACCAGAATCACGGAGTCCGACCTGAAGAGTCTTGATGGACCAAGAGAATGGAGATGGACCTTAAAAACTTGCTAGGCTAAGATTATAGCAATGGACCTGAAATGACTTATTGGGCTAAGATCGTGGATTTGGACTTTACCAGACTTGATGGACCAGAATCATGGAGAGACCTTAAGAGACTTGATAGACCTAGATCATGGAGATGAATTTGTTGAGACCTGATGGACCAAAGTCGTAGAGATGGACCTGAACTGACTTAATGGACTAAAATCGTGGACCTGTTGGACTAGGATCTGGAGACAGATTTGAAGAGGCTTCATAGACCAACAGTATTGAGATGAACTGGACCTGAAGAAGAGACTTGATGGACCAAGATTATGGAGAAGAACCTGAAGTGACTTACTGGGCTAAGATCATGGAGTTGGACATTACCCAACTTGATGGACAAGGATTCTAGTGACAGAAGAAAGAGAATTGATGGACCAAGATCATGGAAAAGAACCTGAAAAGACTAAGGCCAAGGTAAAGGATAAGGACTTGTGAAGACCTGATGAACCAGTGTCATAGAGACTAACCTGAAGAGTCCTGATGGACCAAGGTCATGGACGTGTTGGACTAGGATCATGGAAGCGGACCTGAAGAGACTTCATGGACCAAGACCATGCAGAGGATCCCAATAAACCTGATAGTCCAAGGTCATGAGGCGGACCTGAACATTTTGATAAATAATTGGCTTAAATATCATAAAGTTTGCAGAAACAAATTTAATAAAACTTATAAAAAATAAATGTAAAATCTATAGTTTAAATTAATTTTAATAAACTCCAGATTTTAAAGCAACCAAGTAGAAAAAAAGCCAAAAGGTGTAAATATTCAGCGAGTTACTGTGGATTAACTGAAGTGATAAATTTGTCAGATTGCAGCAGGATTAACAGCTCATATTACCTCCCATCACATTTCATCAAACTCACCTGAAGAAGTTGTCCATGCATCATTTTTATTAAAGCGTAGCTGGCAGGCAGCAGAGCAGACCTCAGCAGAATGTTTGCAGAGCCGCAGGGTCAAAGGTTGAGCTTTCAGAACCGATCACAAACTCGCGCTGATGCAGACAAACGGAGGGCAGCCCTGCGAGCCCAACGCTTCAGATGATAAATGGTTTCTAAAGCTGTGGCCCCGCCTCCGGCCTCACCTCGTCTGTGTTTGTGTTTCCTGACTGCAGGTGCAGACACCTACCTGGAGGGGATCGGCTACATCAAGTCTGAGTACGAGAGCAGGAACAAGTCGCCCAAAAAGGAGGTGTACTCCCACGTCACCTGCGCTACTGACACCAACAACATCCAGTTCGTCTTTGATTCTGTCACTGATGTCATCATAGCCAACAACCTGCGGGGCTGTGGCTTGTACTGAGGGGGCTGGATGTTGGCATTTACCTGGGCACTACCTGTGTATGACTGGTGCGAATGATGTCATCATGTGGCGTCCTCCTTTAGGCTGAACACCTTAAATTAAAGCTGTTGGTTGGTTGGTTGGGTGCTTGTTGGTTGGTTGGTTGGTTGGTTGGTTGGATGGTTGATTGGCACATTGGTTGGTTGGTTGGTTGGTTGGTTGGTTGGTTGGTTGATTGGTGCATTGGTTGGTTGGTTGGTTGGTTGGTTGGCGCATTGGTTGGTTGGTTGTTTGGTTGGTTGGTTGGTTGGCGCATTGGTTGGTTGGTTGTTTGGTTGGTTGGTTGGTTGGTTGGTTG
>NW_013954457.1:0-421 GCF_001266775.1 Austrofundulus limnaeus | reverse complement strand
ACCTGATCAGTACCATGTAAGTACCAGATAAGTACCATGTAAGTACCTGATCAGTACCATGTAAGTACCTGATCAGTACCATGTAAGTACCTGATCTGTACCATGTAAGTACCTGATCAGTACCATGTAAGTACCTGATCAGTACCATGTAAGTACCTGATCAGTACCATGTAAGTACCAGATAAGTACCATGTAAGTACCTGATCAGTACCATGTAAGTACCTGATCAGTACCATGTAAGTACCTAGTCAGTATCATGTAAGTACCTGATAGGTACCATGTAAGTACCTGATAGGTACCATGTAAGTACCTGATAAGTACCATGTAAGTACCTGATCTGTACCATGTAAGTACCTGATCAGTACCATGTAAGTACCTGATCTGTACCATGTACAGTGGGAAAAATAAGTATTTAGTCAGT
>NW_013954456.1:36543-37962 GCF_001266775.1 Austrofundulus limnaeus | reverse complement strand
TACAGGGGTTATCACAGGTGTTATTACAGGGGTTATCACAGGTGTTACTACAGGGATTATCACAGGTGTTATTACAGGGTTTATCATAGGTGTTACTACAGGCGTTATTACAGGGGTTATCACAGGTGTTATCACAGCGTTATTACAGGAGTTATAGGCATCATTACAGGCGTTACAGGGGTTATTACAGGTGTTATCACAGGTGTTATTAGAGGCGTTATTACAGGCGTTATTACAGGCGTTTTTACAGGCTTTTATCACAGGTGTTATTACATGCATTATAGGCATTATACAGGCATTATTACAGGCATCACAGGGGTTATCACAGGGGTTATCACAGGGGTTATCACAGGCATTATTACAGGCGTTATTACAGGCGTTATTACAGGCATTATTACAGGTGTTATCACAGGCATTATTACAGGCATTATCACAGGGGTTATCACAGGGGTTATCACAGGCATTATTACAGGCGTTATTACAGACGTTATTACAGGCATTATTACAGGCATTATTACAGGGGTTATTACAGGGGTTATTACAGGCATTATCACAGGGGTTATTACAGGCGTTATTACAGACGTTATTACAGGCATTATTACAGGCATTATTACAGGGGTTATTACAGGCATTATTACAGGGGTTATTACAGGCGTTATTACAGACGTTATTACAGGCGTTATTACAGGCATTATTACAGGCATTATTACAGGGGTTATTACAGGGGTTATCACAGGGGTTATTACAGGCGTTATTAGAGGCGTTATTACAGGCGTTTTTACAGGCTTTTATCGCAGGTGTTATTACAGGCATTATTACAGGGGTTATTACAGGCGTTATTACAGACGTTATTACAGGCGTTATTACAGGCATTATTACAGGGGTTATTACAGGGGTTATCACAGGGGTTATTACAGGAGTTATTAGAGGCGTTATTACAGGCGTTATTACAGGGGTTATTACAGGTTTTATTACGGGGTTATATGAATTATTACAGGAGTTATTACAGGAGTTATTAGAGGCATTCTGGACCACCATAAGGTGAAAGGAGGAAAACAGCTCATTAAGACCTCGTTAGTGACTTTGACTTGTTTTGACCGGACCTCCAGAACCGTCTGCTGCAGCTCATCCAGAACCAGAACCATGACTCAAAGCTGTGAACTGATTCTTTCCTCTTAACGCTGTGGTTGACTCCTCCTCCTGTCATCTTAAATCAGACTGGTCCTGACATGTGGACCAGAACCAGACGTCTCCTGCAGCTGGGTCTGGATCAGGACTCAGGACTTCCTCCCTCTCTGTCAAAGACCAGGATTTAAGGTTTTATTTTTTTTGTTCAGATCCATAAATCGGATCTCAGGTGCATCTAAAGTGTCTCCTGGACTCCTGTGGGTCCATTGTCCCAGAGTCTCTGCTGGGTGG
>NW_013954456.1:35066-35543 GCF_001266775.1 Austrofundulus limnaeus | reverse complement strand
CCTTCAGCTCTTTATCAAACCTTCAGCTCTTTATCAAACCTTCAGCTCGTTATCAAACCTTCAGCTCTTTATCAAACCTTCAGCTCTTTATCAAACCTTCAGCTCGTTATCAAACCTTCAGCTCTTTATCAAACCTTCAGCTCTTTATCAACCCTTCAGCTCGTTATCAAACCTTCAGCTCTTTATCAACCCTTCAGCTCTTTATCAAACCTTCAGCTCGTTATCAAACCTTCAGCTCTTTATCAACCCTTCAGCTCTTTATCAAACCTTCAGCTCTTTATCAACCCTTCAGCTCTTTATCAAACCTTTAGCTCGCTATCAAACCTTCAGCTCTTTATAAAACCTTCAGCTCTTTATAAAACCTTCAGCTCGTTATCAAACCTTCAGCTCTTTATCAACCCTTCAGCTCTTTATCAAACCTTCAGCTCTTTATCAACCCTTCAGCTCTTTATCAAACCTTTAGCTCGCTATCAAACC
>NW_013954456.1:31083-32844 GCF_001266775.1 Austrofundulus limnaeus | reverse complement strand
ACTGACCCTCAGCAGCAGCAGAGACACATCCTGATGCATTCACTGACCCTCAGCAGCAGCAGAGACACATGATGATGCGTTCATTGACCCTCAGCAGCAGCAGAGACACATCATGATGCGTTCACTGACCCTCAGCAGCAGCAGAAACACATCATGATGCATTCACTGACCCTCAGCAGCAGCAGAGACACATCATGATGCATTCACTGACCCTCAGCAGCAGCAGATTCAGGCTCAGTTCTGGTTGGGTCCAGCAGGGGGCAGCACCTCACAGCTCAGTTTATAATCTTCAGTTTTAAATCATTTAGATGTTATAAAGGGCGGTATTTTGTTTTGAAAGGGACAAATTTGAGTCTCTTTACATAAATTGTTAAAAGACTTGTCAAAATAAAAGTCTGATCCCCCTACAGGTCAGGCCAAAGACCCAGATCCCCGACAGCCTCCCCCACAGTCCCTGCCAGGACCTGCAGCCCCTCAGCCTGCAGAGAGCCACCGCCGTCCTCAGTCCCCGGATCCAGGCTCCGCCCACCGCCACCCACCAGCCCAGCAGACAGAACGACGCCCCGTTGGGCGCCATGGACTCCAGCACAAGCCCCGCCCAGCACGCCTCCGCAGGAGCCGGAGTGGCGTACGCCATCATCGCTGCCTCCCCCGCCTCCGGTCACAGAGTGTCCACCGTGGGAGAGGCTGTGAAGGTAAACAACCTTACCTGATCTCAGTTTGCCCTGAGTTCTGTCTGCAGGAGTCAACCTGTCAGTCAAACTCAGGAGAGTCAGCCTGTCAGTCAAACTCAGGGGAGAAGAGACAGCCTGTCAGTCAAACTCAGGGGAGAAGAGTCAACCTGTCAGCCAAACTCAGGGGAGAAGAGTCAGCCTGTCAGTCAAACTCAGGGGAGAAGAGTCAGCCTGTCAGTCAAACTCAGGGGAGAAGAGTCAGCCTGTCAGTCAAACTCAGAAGAGTCAGCCTGTCAGTCAAACTCAGGGGAGAAGAGTCAACCTGTCAGTCAAACTCAGGAGAGTCAGCCTGTCAGTCAAACTCAGGGGAGGAGAGTCAGCCTGTCAGTCAAACTCAGGGGAGGAGAGTCAGCCTGTCAGTCAAACTCAGGGGAGGAGAGTCAGCCTGTCAGTCAAACTCAGGGGAGAAGAGTCAGCCTGTCAGTCAAACTCAGGGGAGAAGAGTCAGCCTGTCAGTCAAAGCCAGCTCAGAATTATCCATATTTACCACCAGGTCATCATCATCCAGCCACAGGCCCCCAGCTGTACCGACGGGTCCCCGGGGGTCCAGGCTGACCCCCCAGCTCCCCCTAAAGCCCCCCCTCAGAGGAAGGAGGAGGACCCAGAGGTGAGTTCAATTACCCATCATGCTCTGCTGCACACGGCTCGTCCTCACCGTGGTCCTCACAACATGTCTGTTTCAGAAAGTGGCCTTCATGGTGGCCCTGGGCCTGGTGACCACAGAGCAGCTGGAGGGTGAGTTACACAACCAGACACACAACCTGAGAGTAACACAAGACACACAACCTGAGAGTAACACAAGACACACAACCTGAGAGTAACACAAGACACACAACCTGAGAGTGACACAAGACACACAACCTGAGAGTAACACAAGACACACAACCTGAGAGTGACACAACCAGACACACAACCTGAGAGTAACACAAGACACACAACCTGAGAGTGACACAAGACACACAACCTGAGAGTAACACAAGACACACAACCTGAGAGTGACACAACCAGACACACAACCTGAGAGTAA
>NW_013954456.1:29531-30273 GCF_001266775.1 Austrofundulus limnaeus | reverse complement strand
GAGAAAAAACTGTAAAGTTTGTATAAATTTCTGCACAAAAACATTTTTCTGTTTTAAATTTATTTTATTTCATGAAGAAAAATAATTTTCTGTAAAAAAATAAACATTAAGTGTGTTTAGTTGAGGAAGGTTCTTTGTGTGACCCGGGGTCACCTGAGGTCAGGCTCTCACCTGAGCAGGTGAGCTGAACACGGTGGTGAAGTGTTCGATGAGGATCTCAGTGAAGATGTTGATGGGAGTCAGAGCCGTGAGCGAGATGGAGCCACGCCGAGGCCAGACCAGGTTCACCCCGAACACACAGGCCAGGTTAGACGCACACATCCTGTTACTGATGCTCTCCTGAGACACCTGAACACAACACATCCTGTTACTGAGAGACACCTGAACACAACACATCCTGTTACTGATGCTCTCCTGAGACACCTGAACACAACACATCCTGTTACTGAGACACCTGAACACAACACATCCTGTTACTGATGCTCTCCTGAGACACCTGAACACAACACATCCTGTTACTGAGACACCTGAACACAACACATCCTGTAACAGACACCTGAACACAACACATCCTGTTACTGATGCTCTCCTGAGACACCTGAACACAACACATCCTGTTACTGTGAGACACCTGAACACAACACATCCTGTTACTGTGAGACACCTGAACACAACACATCCTGTTACTGAGACACCTGAACACAACACATCCTGTTACTGAGACACCTGAACACAACACATC
>NW_013954456.1:25415-27646 GCF_001266775.1 Austrofundulus limnaeus | reverse complement strand
GAGTGACACAACCAGACACACAACCTGAGAGTGACACAACCAGACACACAACCTGAGAGTGACACAACCAGACACACAACCTGAGAGTAACACAAGACACACAACCTGAGAGTGACACAACCAGACACAACCTGAGAGTGACACAACCAGACACAACCTGAGAGTGACACAACCAGACACACAACCTGAGAGTGACACAACCAGACACACAACCTGAGAGTGACACAACCAGACACACAACCTGAGAGTAACACAACAAGACACAACCTAAGAGTTACACAATTAGACACACAACACCTGAGAGTAAACACACAACGACACACAACACCTGAGGGTAAACACACAAAGACACACAACGCCTGAGGTAAACACAAAACGACACACAACACCTGTGTGCTCTGCAGAGATCCAGACCAGGAGGCAGGAGAGGAAGAGGAGGAGCACAGCTAACCCCGCCTACAGCGGCCTGTTTGAGCCCGAGGTGAGCCATAGAACCACTCCGCCTTCAGCAGGTTGTGTTGACACACACACTCTGATGTCACTTCCTGTTTGTGTGCAGAGGAAACGCCTGCCGTCACATTACCTGAACAGCTCGCTCTTCCTGTCGGCTCGAGGTAACCACCTGCAGCTCCGCTCTCATTGGTTCATTAATCAGTTCACCTGCATGTCGCCTCAGACTAACAGGAAGTCTGGAGTGTAAACAAACAAACAACAACAACAGGGTCTGTTTGGATCAGTTCTGGGTTCTGACCCGGTTTAAAAAAACATGAAGAATTCATGTTGAAGCTAAGTGTGTCATTTAAACATTTTGATTGGTTGATGTTTCCATGGCTCCGCCTCCTGCTCCTGGTTCTGGTCCTGGTTCTGGTCCAATCCAGAGTGGGTGCTGATCAGAGTCCAGATATTCAGCACCAGAACCAACCTGTGTGTTTTCATCAGGGGGTGGGGCTAAAGGAGACCAACAACCAATCAAAATCCATAAACTAAACCCTTCAACAGGWGGGTTTTATCAAAGCGGGTCAGAACCCAGATGTGTCTGTGGAAACAAGACCAGAACCAGAACCAGCTGTGCTTTAATAACATTTAACCTGCTTCAGCCTCTTTKTTCCGGACTCTGAGGGTCCAGGTAAAACCTGGTCCAGGTCCCAGCCTGGTCCTGCTCTCAGGACTGATTCATGCTGGGAGTTTAACCCAGAAACCCAAACTTCCCACGCTCCCTGAACGCCTCGCACTAACCTGCACTAACCTCTGCTCTGCTTCATCCACATGTCAGACTCTGAGGATTTCTGCTGGAAGGTAGGTCACCTGKCTGATGATGTCACTTCCTGTGTGTGCGGGGGAGGTGTGTGAACCCGGCTCTGCCGCTGCGTGTCGTTTCAGGATGACCTGGAACACGAGGACCGCTGCGCYGTCTGTAAGGAGGACGGAGAGCTGCAGCTCTGCCACAACTGTCCCCGAGCCGTCCACCCCACCTGTCTCCACCCGCCCCTCAAGAGCCCCCCCAGAGGACCCTGGTACTGCCCCAAGTGCCAGAAGAAGGTGTGTGTGTGTGTGTGACCCGGTCCAGCTTGGCGCTGGTCCAACAGAACCGTGACTCTGAAAGCTGTTTGTGTTTCAGGTTCTGAACAAAGAGAACCTGTCCTGGCCTCAGAACTTTGTCCAGTCCTACGTTACACACAAGACAGGTGAGTGTCACTTCCTGTTCCCTACCTGTGTGTGTGTGTGTGTGTGTGTGTGTGTGTGTGTGTGTGTGTGTGTGTTATATTGGTTGATGATACTTTTATTGTAATTGTACGGAGCCATGTTGATGTAAACACCAGGAGGAATTTAGTTCCACAGGGGGGGTGGGGGCTAATCTGTAATCAGTTGTTTGGGAACAGAAGAGGTGTTGCTGGTCAGACAGACAATAATAATCTCAGTGTGGTGAATCCAATCAGACAAATAATGTCGACAACCCCGCCAAGCCGATCTATCAGCTTCTTCAAGTTCAATTCCATCTGGCCAACAAAGTCCAGGAACCACAGCCGGCCCACAACCCTCAGCAGAACCGCTTGCAGACGGAGTCCAGCTCACTCAAGGCAAAAGTCTGAGTGCTGATAGAACGGCAATCCTTTATATTGGTCAGGCAGCCAGGAAATGAACAGCCACCAATGCTGTTTGTAGAACACCATCCATTATACTGTGTGTGTGTGTGTGTGTGTGTGTGTGTGTGTGTGTGTGTGTGTGTGTGT
>NW_013954456.1:7442-24415 GCF_001266775.1 Austrofundulus limnaeus | reverse complement strand
GGGGGGTTCCTGTGCTTGCTTTCGTCAGTAGGTAATGAAATCAGTGGACGCTAATGATTAACAGATTTTTTAATTAGTGGGACCACCGTCGCTAATTTTAAAACTAAAGCTCAGTAAAAATCCTCACATAGTGAAATTACAGTTCTACTGAATATGCCTGTCACAGAAMGGTGCTGTAAGTAGCTTTGCCTAAAAAGACAAAGATATGTGCACTATATAATGTGTTAAATCATAATGAAGTATTTCTCCCCAGACTGCTGACCCTCAGCATCTGTTTGTAGTTTTTCTTTAACGCTAATGGAACATCTGTGCGCAGCTTCTCCGACAGAGACAGCACGGTTAATTGCAGATAGATTAGCCCACTAATTATGTCACTTTTCAATGTTGCTGTTTGTTTTTAAGAGCTTTTGAGTGGAAGAAGAAGTTTGTCTTGTTCACAGCAGTGCAAACATTGATGTAAATGTGCCCCTGACATTATTTTTGATTGTTTGCTTTAAATGCAGGGTATAATCATCTGTGCATTAGCTGAGCTCAGGATATCGGCATGTATTCTTCTGTTAGCTTGCAAGTCCAGGTTTTCTATAAACATTGTAAGAACACAATTTACCATTTCTGGGTGAAATGGATGATTGGTAGAAACGCGTTTGGTTGAAAGATTGAAATATGCACTCTCTCATTAGGGTTGGGCAATATTAGCAAAACAATTAATCACGATTAATTGTGGTATTTAGCCAATAACGATTAAGTTGACGATTAATCCCCTGTAGTCCCTGGACACCCTTATGTCCTAGTCACATGAGCAATTTAGTGGGATAGATTTGCTCTTCATGAAAATTTGTTCCAAATTGTGTCAAAATACAGACTTCAGGCTATACATCAAATTTTAAATTGTGTTGATAGATAAATAAATTACACAACTTTTTTAATGTTTGTCATATTTGAAGCAGAGAGGAACAGTGTGCCTGGTGGCATTAATCGTATTAATCATCAAGGGCCAAAAAATAATCGATGAATGATTTTCTGACAATTAATTGCACATGATACGATTATGCCCAACCCTAGTTCTCATACACGATTATTTATTTGCAGACACGTAAAGTTTATCACATCACATCGCAGTGGACCATTCCAATCAGAGTCTCAGCAAAATGGCTTCAAGCTTACGTGTCCTTTGAAATTGTCTTTTAAGCCATTAAGGTTTGCTTAAGAGTGATTCCCTAAGGCAGGCAGAGCAGGACCGCAGATTGTATTTAAGACCTTAACCTCCCACTCCTCACTCGGTACAAAAAAAGAACTAAAGAGGAGGTCATGGAGAAGCAGAAACCTGCTTTTACAGAACGTGTTTCCCAAATGTGTGAGAAAAAAAGGGTGAAGGTATAGATGCTTTCCTGTGGTGGGAACAACAACAATAAACAAAAGAAGGTGAAAAGGTCAGGAGCAAACAAGCTGGGGAAATGGACAAGTACATGCAGTGAAGCACGTATTGGTTTCACAGATTCAGACCTTGTAAGATATGAGAAAAATCTGAAGATAAGGATGTTGGACGGATCATAATGTCAACTTCAAACAGTACTCAATAACTGCTCCATGCTGCTTGAGCACCAGTGCCTTTGAGCAAAGTCAAAAAGGTGAAATATAGTCACTTGAAACGAATGCAAACTAATGATGATGATGAAAGATGGCAATCAAAGGGAGTAGTGGGGGGAAATGAAAGAAAACATGGGAGATAAATCAGAAGAGAGGGATGTMGATGAAGATATACAAGGTGAGCCAGCTCAGCTCTTCCTATGAGTATAGAAAAATGGTTCAAATTCAAGCCCTTTTATGGACACAAAACTACAYTTTGGTGGGGTAGTAGAAGAGCATAATCACTGGCTGAGTTTTCTATTCCAGCCCAAAAAGAGTTTAAATACAGTTAAAAAGTGCTCATGMTGCCCACCTGATTACATAAACTTATTTATGTTAAAACAGAAATGCACAAGAGAGCTAAATTATTTTTAGCACAAGAAGGAACAAGAGTTCACCTAATCAAAGTAGCAAATGAAATGCCCTATAAAGCCTGCTTGAGTCATATTCAGGAAAAACACGAGTCTTAATCTGTATGTGTGAAAACGAGGTTAAAACCTCAGAGAAGAAAGCTGTCAGTGATGATCTGACACCTTCTGCATAAAACTTTGAAAATAGGCTTTTGATGTAATGTGTTTGTGGTGGTGCATGCAATATAAGAAAAGGTGACTTTTTCTATCAACAACTATCCCTTTTTTTCTTGTTAGATGCTCCTTTTGCATGCAAAACAGTTTAATCATGAGAGAACTCCATGTACAGAGACAAAGACCTACGTGTTCGTATGTTCAATAACCAGACAAAATCATAGCATCAGCTCTTATACTGAAGAGCTCCTTCTGAAATTTCCCACAAGATGTTACCAGGTTTGACTCAGATATGGAAATCACAGAAATCCTGCACAGTGGAAACTGTCACCGAGGCTCTGACTCACAAAGCACCTGCGTATACAGAGTGACAGTAAAACTCTGCATCCAGCACACTGTAAGCCTGCAACAAGACATGTGCTAAGCTGCTTAATGTCACAGCAGAACAGAGGAAAGAGGAGCTGAGGGAAAAGAGGAGGGTAGATGAAGGGAGGAACATGGATAGATGGATGGACAAAGAGGAAGACGAGCAAGGATTTGGCCCTGTGATAGGCTGTCACAGTAGAGAAGGGTGAGGATGACAAAAAAATAGATTCATGTATGTTTAAGAGAGAGTCAGGGGAAGGTAGAGTGACCCTCCCCTTATAGACAGCTTGTGACAAGCCTAAGTAACTCTGCCTCCCAAGTGAGTTGGCACATAATCCAGGTAACGTTGCACAAATAATGGATGAAACATCAAACGGCACCCCCTCCCCTCCCTCTCTGCCAACCTCCCACCTTCAACTAACCAACTATAACATTTTTGCACCCCTGCCTGCCAGCCAGCCCATCCAAAAATCCCCTTTCATGTTAGCGTCATGCAGCGCGCTCCGAAAGCTTCACTGGTGACAAATCCTCTCTTTGCCAACACGCTACAAAAAAAAAAAAAAAAATGAAGAGAATTTTTCTTCTATGGCCCACATTTATGACAAGAGAAAAAAACATCAATATGACTAATATTCATTTGTTTCGACGTGAGATTGTCGTAAATTATTTTTCGTAAAACGGGTGGGGAGGGTGGCATTGGCTAATATGCAGTGAGAGATGAGTTGGGTGCCGGTGTGTGGCAGGAAGACGGAGTGTTAGTGCTCCCTCGGTGAGAATTTGAAGGGATTGTTGCATAAACATAGGGCCCATTAAGTGTGGGGAATGTAATTTTTGAAAGTGACACATCATTCTTTCTGTGTTGTCTGGTAATTGCAGACGCTGCATCACCGGGGCTGTGAGTGAGACAAATGCAGCCGGGATGTGGTCAACAGGGGTGGATGTAGGGCGTTATTCGTGCGCGTGTCAAAGATGATGATGACACAAAACTTCTGCCTCTTCTATGCTGCGTTGCACCTTTTGGGTTTGAGTTTGTGAAAGTTGCAAAGACYTAATTGAAAAGGAGCTGAGAACTGCCCAGACGCCGCTGGAGGCTTGGGGAAGGCAGAGCTTTATCAGGAGTTGGAGGACTTCAAAAGGCAGAGGAGGAAAATAAACAGGTGGGTTACCGTTAGCATCAGCCTCCCTGAAGCTCCTGAGCTGTTTTTGATAGAGAGTGATTGGATGCAGGTCAACGGGGATTCAGATTTTCTCTCATCAGAGTGAACCCTTCAGAGGTGTAGGGGAGGGGGGGTCTCCTCTGCCTCGCCCTCCTTTTCTCTCTCTCTCTCTTTTACACTTCCTCCTGAGAACTTCAGAACCGAGACCTTAATGAAGACGAATGCGAGGAATCAATTTGCGGCATCTTTGCTCCATCTGGCTGGAGCTTCTCTCTGTGCCTCAATTAGCACAGCAGCTGGGGAAGAGTTCCTCCAAAACAGCCCTATTACACACACCAGTGTCTTGTGGAGCAGCTAAAGGCTACGGACACTGAAATGTGTTAAGAAATGGGAGGAAAACATGCTACCAATGTTTACATTCTAGTCATTTGAGCTGAGGAGTGAATCAGCAGCTTTCCTGAACTCCACTGAGTGTTTTGTCTGACAAAACTTAGAAAAACAGGAAGAAGTTCTTGAAAACAAGTTGAGAAAATCACATAGTGCTAAGATGAATTTAAAAATCTGCTTATTGTTTATCCAATGTTTACATATTCAGTTAATTTTTGGGCATTTAAAGAAATGTGGCACCTTTTTTATTTATTTAAAGTTCATTTCACTCAGAGATCATGTGTTCAAACGTAAAGTACAAACAAAAAAAGTCACTGAAAGTTTAAAGTTTAACATGTAGGGTTTAGGTATTTTAAATGGATTTAAGTTGTGTTTTTAACTTTGTCTGTGCACAATAGTTTACAGTATAAAATATGCAAATAAACAGAAAGTGATGAAAAGCAGTGGTGGTGGTTAAAATTAAGCTCAGAGTGTTGGTATTTTATACCCAAGCAGGGAACCGATTCCAAAGGAATAGACCCTGAAAAGTGAAGGTTCCCCCTAATTTTCTAGTTTTCGAGATTCTCAGAACAATTAAAAGTCCTGCATGCTGAGAGCGAAGTGTTCTGGTTGGGTTGTAGGGGACAATTAACTGCTTTAAATATGCTGGGGCCTGGTCATTCCTCATATTTCACAACGATTTTTAAATTGTATTCTGCTAGTCATGGGCAGCCAATGCCGAGAGGCWAACACAGAAGAAATGTGGTCTCTCCTAGGACTACCAGTCAGCCCTAAAGCTGCAGAGTTCTGGATTAGATGTAAGAGTTTTTTTTCTTTTTATTTTTTGAAAACCTTGAAAAGCCAGCTAGAAAAGCACTAATGTCCCAGTCTGTGATGAAAATGTGGAGCCGTTTTTCTGTGTCACCTTGAGAAAGTGCTTCTAAATTTATAGAAAATCGAACAAATGCAGTTTGAGACTTATTTATTAAAGGATGGGTCTAGGTAAAAGATTAAGCTAAGGTTAYGTTATTGGAGGCTGCAGTAGTCAGAAGTTATATTTTGAGTTTACAGTGTCTCTGTGACTTTGTTAAAGCCAAAGACAATGACCTCACTTTTAACCAAATTCATCAGAAGATAAATTGAGGARATCCAGTTCTTTATGTCTCTAAGGCAAGCCTGGCGTATGAGCAGCTGCTCAGAGTCATCTGGTCTCATTGTGTGTCGTTGGCAAAACGTCGGTAGTGTATGTTACATTTTCTGATTATGGCCTGATGGAAGCATATGTAAKGAAAACAGAACTAGATTTAGAGCAGAACCCTGGGGAACACCATGATTACCTTTAGTATATGATGCAGACACATTACTATGTACAAATTGGAATCTGTCAGACAGATGTGACTTAAATCAGCCTTGGGCAGACTTGGTCCTGATAATGTGCTAATGTGTTGGAATTTTTTAGTCAGTGGTGGAAGAACGTTGTATTTGTTTCCCAACATTTTAACAAAAATAAAAAATAAACTCTGTCTTGTAAGTGCTCTGCATCTATAAGTGGTAATTGTGATATGTGTGCTTTTTAAAAAAAAAGTATATGTTTTTAATTTAACAGGGAAATTGCGCAAACAAAGCTGTGTTGGAGGATATTGCCGTCCTGCGAGAGTGTTGTGTGTGTCAAGTTTGTGACACAAAATTAAGACACTTTAAGTAATTTAGGTAAGTGCAGCTGTAAGAATATCTAGAAACCTATTTGTTAACCAACAAACCATTGGTGACTAGAAACAGGATCAAGCTTTTCCTACAGTATGTGTAGAGGAGAGAACCTGACCAAACAGGTTTGAGTCTCAGACCCATACAAAAGGCAAGAAAGCAGTTGCCTACATTTCTATAGGGATTCAAAACAAAAGCAAGTGCAGCAGTGAGGTTTTAAAATTCATGGTCTTACTTTATTTTTTCTATAGTTGCAGCCAAGCTAAAACCACTCAAACATAACTTAAATTGAGGACTTACAATTCCTTTAAGGAATGCATATCACATGTGTTTATGCCAGAGATCGTCTCATGTAGTGTTTCTGCAGTGGGAGATGAATATACYGGATATGTTAAAAGACATACAGTATGTTCTGCTGATAACACGTCTGTTTTGTGTTAATTTCCCCGACTCTGAATCCAGCACTGGCTGCTACTCAGATTTGACCATGAYCACAAYCATTTAGTTGCTACAATCTGCAGATTCTCTGGATTAGATCAGTGTAAGTACAGTGTTACAAACCAACCAGGGCTAACCAAATATTGACTCACAGCTATCCAACTTTCCCAGCACAAACTCTTGGCGTCCATCATTCTGCTTATCAGATTAGCTTGAGGCTAACAGATAAGGGCAAACCAGTGTACTGCCAATATCTAGCCTAATCTTGGGCATTTACACTGTAAGCTTGTTATGATGACAAGCTTGGCAATGGAKGGCTAGGGCACTTTTTTTTTTACACCGGGCTGAAGAGCTCAAGCAGACAGAAGCTCTGCTCCTTGGAGGAACTGCTCATTTCAAATTGGCCCACCGAGGCTTCAAGGCTCAAACGCAGAAAATCCGGCATGTCTTTGTACAAGAGGTGATCTGAGGGGGATTTCTGGAGGAATTATTTGGCCAGAGGAAGCCTAATGAACTGATCAAGAATTCAAGCAAAATTCACTATTTGCTCATTTGTTTCACAGCAGCTTGCTCAAGGGGTGTATTGACTGCCTTTATTGAAAAAGTGAAATTGAGAAATTCTTTCTTAATCTCAAAAGAGAAGCTGTATCATTGCAAAATAAATGAAAAAAATACATTAGGAATAATCAGTGGGCAAACTGACTCAGAAAATTGTTTGAGTGATTCACAGCATTGGTGCATCTCTTTCTTTCTAATTTTATTCCCACTCTCAAACTCAGCTTATTTGTCATTCAGATCCAGCAGATTGGTTAGAGCAAATAAAAAGATTAAAAAACTTTATTACTCGCACAGATCATGGTTTGCATCTAAAATATTGACTAAGAATGTTTAGCTGACTATTGTCACCTCATAAAGTATGAAGGCCTTTCAGTGAGGAGTGTACATATTCTGCAAATATGTTTTCTACACTCCCTCAAAAACAAGCATGTTGTATTAATTGGTTTTTCTGAATTGTCCTTAAAGGCATGTTAGTATATGCATGGTCATGTTTCTATTTTTGGTTCTATGTACTTTCAAGGATTTACAAAGTTATTGGATTAAATTTTGAAAAAAAGAAAGAAAAAACAACGGAAAATAATTCAGAAAAAATATTTTATGCTAACAGAAATAGTTGGCCTTTTGTATATATTTTTTTTATTAAACAACAAGCAAATGACAGCCACAACGAAAAATCATTTTAGTTTAAAACCAAAGCAAAATATTTCTTTGAATTTAGAAGATGTTTATTCACGTCTCATCTAAGGAGCTCTAGTCAAACCCAAAAGTGTAACTCCAAGCTTATAAGCTTAACTTTCTGTTTGTTTTTGTYATTTTGGTGTTTTGTCTCATCTTTCAGTATCAATGGTGCTTAATTATTTACTTCCTATTTATTTCATTTCAGCCCTTTGTTCAACTGCAGCTGTTTTAAATGTGCACAATAAAAAAAAACATTTTAACTCAAAAACAATTCAAGCAAGATGAACCGATAAAGTGTAACCATAAGAACTCAGGCATGCCAGAGCATCAGATATGTGAGGAGAGGGCGTGTTTATAAGAGCGTTTTAATTGTAAAGAGGAAATAATATATATTCTCACACAGGATCTCCTTCTTGCTTCAGATTATCTGCCCTCCATTTCTTTTCACTTCCCATCCTCCAGCGATGGACACACACTCTGCTGCTAAGCTCCACAGGGATTAGATATAGGGAGCACCCCCTCGTCCCAACACAGCAGCCTCTGATGTTTACAACCATTATTGTGTGTGTGTGTGTGTGTGTGTGTGTGTGTGTGTGTGTGTGTGTGTGTGTGTGTGTGGGGTGGGGAGCAGTCCGGCAGGAGGAGAAGCGGCGGCTCCTGAGGAGAAACAACGAGCTGAAGAAGGAATGCGCTCACCTGGAGGAGGAGGACGAGAAGCTCAACGACACGCTCAAAGTAAGACACACCTGGTCAAAGGTCAGGGGGCGGGGCTAAGACCAGAAACACATGAGGAGACAGAACCAGACCAGCAGTAGGTCCTGGATCCAAGAGCTTGTTTCTCCTCTTCTGGTTCAGGTTCTAGTCCATCAGGTCCTAGGGTTGGGTACAGAAACTGGGTTCCAGTATGGCACCYGGGCYAACATCAACAGTAGTACACAGACWGAAACACAACTCTAACTTCGGTGCCTCAAACAAAGCTGTTAATTTGCGCCCTCTGGTGTTCACTGTTAACACTGACAGCCTCAGCACACAATCTNGTGTGTGTGTGTGTGTGCCAGTGCTGATGAGTCAGAGTGAACACTGAGTCCTGCCCCGGGGGCCTCACTCCTTCATGGCAGTGGCTTTGTCAGCATCAAAGACATTTCATCCAAATGTCAAGCATACTACTACGCATCTGTGTAGTATTTATGTTTTCACTGCAAATTTGCACATGTGTAAAAAAAAACACATGCTTTGCCATTTAATTTTCCATACTGTGCTTAACACATATAATCTATGTTTTTAGACAGATGTGTTTGAAAATTGATTTTTCAGTCACGTTAGCAAATATTCATTATTTCAACAAAGTTAAAGTCCTGGCACTTCTTGAATAAARGCACATTGCCTTTCATGCTGAAGTCTTAAACTAATTTGATGTTATGAGGAATGAAAGATTTATGCCTGTTTTGGTCAAATCTTGAAATTAACAAATGCATAATCCCYTTTGATTTTGTGCACCAAGGCCAGAACTAACAAATTCGGCGCCTTAGGCAAGATTTTAGGTGGCTCCCCTTTGTGCATTTTTTTTTTATTTCACTTGAACGACTCTCAGCTCACACCGAATTTTAGCTCAGTATCTGTAAAATTTGCTGAGTAAAAAAGAAAAACAATACATTTATTATTTAAGGCTAGTTAAGGCAGTGYTTGTTTTCTGAGTAACCTTCATTCAGATAGTTTGACATTTCAACAACACAAACGCATCATCAGCTGTCTTTGCCTTTCGGCCACAGTCAATAACAAGAATTTAGTCCCGATTCAAACTTAAAGAGAAGAGGGCATATAATTACCACTTTGGTTGTTATGTAACTTACTATCGTTAGATTAAGAGCACATGGGGYAAAAATGCCTTGAGCCATGTTTAGTGTTCAATGTAGCAAGTCTCAATACATCCACTCCAACATCAGGGCACTCTTCATTATGATTTAAAGACCCCCTGAGGATGTGAAGAAGCCCCTGTTGCACGATCCTTTTGCTGTATATCCTGGCCCTACACGGCCCGACCGCCTCCCCGACCCACTCAGCCACTGAGAGGCTCCACTCTCTGATGTCAATCCACACCAATTAGCCTTTGCTACAAACTGCGCCTTCACACTGTCACTGCAGATCAACTTCAACGCTGCCTATTAAAGGCAGAGACGACAAAGTTGTTTTTTTTTTTGTTTTTTTTTTTCTGGAGTGGCGCATGCTTGACTTTACCTTTAAACCGATTAACAGCCTTTCCACGTCATTTCAGCATCTTTTGTTTTCTTTTGAACGATAAGAAAGGAGGGAACATGTAAATGTGTGACAGAGGAAAAAGGGAGGATTTGTACAACTTTGTTTTTTTTTTTTTATTGGCACAGGAAGTGGTGTGAAAAAAGTTGCATCTCTGCTGCCCCTCTCAGGTCATGGGATGAGACTGCACACTAATACTTCAAGTTTTTTCAAAGAAAAGTGCTTCACAAATACCATTGCTTCTCAGACCTATGTCTCATTTTCTTTTCATAKTTTTTTTGGATTTTCCTACTTTGCTTTCATATTTATCACACTGTCTCTTTCACAGCTCAGTGTCACGCACTCTCCCCACCCCCACCCCACTTTCTGAACGCTCCTCACCAGTATATTGTAGAGAAAGCTTAAAAAACTGAGCAAATAAAGGAAGAACCATTACATGACCTAAATTTAATATGTATCAATATATACATTAAAAATAATCTGTGCATTTGTGTTTTATGTTGATTTATGAGCAGAATAATAAGTATCCCCTCTTTTACCCCCCTCCTGCAATCACATAAAACATGAACTTAAGTTCACATGAAAGTCCACAAGAGACCAATAACAAGGGCCGCTGCTAATGACAAAATTAATTAAATTCCAAAAGCTATTGGAGAATTGTTTTTTTTTCACTTTAGTCGACCATGGGATTAAAGAAGTGCAGTATATCCAGAAATCCATGATTACATTTCCATTAAAGCTAAACTAACCTTCCTAGTAATTAGATTTAATGCTACCATTAGACAAACAAAACCTGYGACAGACAGTGCTGAAATTACAACAAAAAGGTGACTTTTCCTCCAACTCCAACCAATACCGTAGCAAAAACATTCAACTTTAGTTGCTCTAATACAGGYGTGTCAAACTCATTTTCACTGAGGGCCACATGAGCGTTACAGTGGCCCTCGAAGGGCCAGTTGTAGTTAACTTTGACGTTTCATGTTTAACTTTGACTAAACAGTGTTTTAACATGTCCTCTTTTAAACACTGCTAAGAACTGTGTATGACTGACTAAATCTGAAATAAATACAGAAATATTATTAAAAGTAAAACTAGTTTTACTCACTGATGTTTCTAGTGAGTACGCATTATAGCAAATTTAGTTTATGGTCTATGCTGACTTTAGGGCAGCTTATTTTCAGACATTATACTCTACTATCCAAATTAATTGCTCAGTTACTTAAAGCCAACAGCTCAGGGTCAGGACAATTYTTATTATCTTTCACCTTTTAAATTAATTTTGTTGCATTTAATCAAAATATTAAAGTTTACCATTGATATAAGAAACAATTGCCATGCTAAGTAAAAAAAGTGCTCTAATATGTAAAATTCACGTGTAGTATTGAATCGCAAGAGAGCTGAATCAAACCAGAATGAGCAGAAACAAATGCATGTTTAAGGTGTAGTCATACTTAACAAGAAGATGTTCACTGAAAGGGAATTCTGTAATGACTGATGACAATTTAAAAAAGGGTGGTGGGGGGGAGGGTGTATGCAAAATCAAATTTTTTGAGCTTTATATCATGTACAGTATTAATCCAATCCCCTCTTCAAAAACATATCCAGAGTTTTGTAGCCTGGCCCTCGCCTTCCTACGCAGCTCCACTCAATTCTAGTTTCCCTTCACTGCTCCGTCTGGGATTTCTCSCATYGACAAGGATTTCGCTGGCAGATTTTTAGCCGAACCAATAAGAGAACGGAACGTCGATTTTCTGTGCAGTGTCTGCTTGTAGTTTATTTTAACTGGGCCAATCAGCAAACAGAAGGCGAAGTTTTGAACGACATCGATTTTCTGCACAGTGTCTGCTAGTTAGTTTAGCATACGGCAGTGGAGGAAGTGAATGAAACCAGTTCGTGTTTATAAGACTTCCAAAATAAATTAAATTTGTCTGACAAAGCAGCAGCTCTCATTTACAGCCGTCACGTTAGGCTCAGGACTTTTCTCCTCTCAGTAGGGTTGTTTACAGTGCACGCGATTTCCAGTTAGCTTCTTAGCTTAGCCTCCTTTACAGCGACATACACACACTTCAGCAGAYGCCACGCCTCCTGCAAGAATTGTTTCTCTATAGCAGTGAGGCCAGACCCTTGTCCGAAGCAAAGTGAAGGACAGGGTCTGGTTTTTACCAGGCTAAGAGTTTTGTTTTGACTCTTTCATGCATGTTTGAGAAAWCCCTGAATTTCCTGGGGCAGCCATAGAGTTGCTGAAACACTCTTTTATACAAAGCACCACCTATTTACCCAAACCTCTTCCCTGGAGCTCAGTCACCAGTCGAGCTTCCACCTCATAAAGCCCCATGTCCCTACACCTCCCCACACACCCAGACAGGAAAAATGTTTCCGAAAAATGATGGATGTTCAAGATTTCGTGGAAAAGCAGCTTTTTAATGATRTATATTTATAGTTTKTTWAAAAAAATAACATTGACATATGTACGAGAGGATGTATTACAAAGCTGAAACATCTTGGAAGAGCCTCTGCACTCTGGCTCTTCAGAAAATTTACTTTCCGGGTCTAGTGATCCTTTGAGTAAGGTTCAACTGTATCAAGAGTTTGCCAAAACCAATATATATAATGTTGCTTCTTTTTTTAAAAACAAAATACAACACTGCTACAAAAGGTTGTAAATGGTATGAAGCATTGTTGTTAAGACATGCTGAAGTGGGAGTGTCAGAAACGGTAGGTTTTTTTAAAGAGACAAGGGCAAATTTCAAGGCATTTGATATATACAGAATTTTCATAGGGTGAAGGAAATGTAGTTACTTGTTGTGTAGAACTGAACAATGCGCCTGGAAAATACATAATACCCCCCACCCCCTTAAAACTGTGGATAATCCAATTTAATCCAAACAAGTGGTGACTTTAGAATAAATAACTTTAAACATTCTTCAGTCTAATGGTTTCGGAGATAAAATAAAAAGGTTTCAAATAATATTTAAAATAAAGTACCAGCACTGAATAAGTTATTATTAGTAATTGCCTTTCATTACAGTTTTTTTTAGACTAAGATCATTTTATATTGAGAAATGACAAAATTGTAGCCATTTTGGTCAACCTTAAAAATATTATGTGCAATGTCATGTGATATCTTGCTGGATCAGTTGGTGTTTAGGGCATGTGTTGTGAATGACTCTCAACTACTACCACATCAAGTTTTAGCTCAATATCCATAGAGTCCCTTTTCTATTAATATGGGTGGCAGGCAGCCATATTTAATGAGGCTGAATCTAAAAATCAGTCTGTTGCAGATGCCAACTCAATATTTACTTTCTGAAATTTTAATGAAATCCACCAAGTGGTTCATGAGACATTTTGCCAACACACACACTTTTACAGATATTAAAGGTAAACTGTTACTGTGGTGGTCCCCTTGTTTCTGTAAAACACTGCATGCTAACTGAAGCCGCTCACGGTGCTAAAGGTGAAGACACGAAACACTGAATGCTAAATCTCATCACAATATTCATACAAGATTACACTCCTATATGAACAATCTTAAGAATGGATTCATCAAAACTGGTTTAAACTGCAGCTCGGGTGGCGTGGTCTCCAGCTACGAGATAAAGAGCAAAGTTTAGAACATCAGAATTTGTGCTAAAGGTTAGAAGCCTCCGCGATTGTCTGTCTGCTGGTGCTGTTGTTGTGTTGTGCTTCAGCAGCAGGAGCTTTACAGCAATGCGGTGACAGCACCACAGCTAAGTACAGAGACTTGGGAAGATGTACTTAGAGCTTTAGCAGCGTATGCTAGACAGCAAAAGCTGACTACAGAGTACTGAGCACCACAGGGATGCCAAGGGGGAGACATGAAGGAGAGAGGGGGGAGGCGAGGAAATAGAGGAGGGAGTAAGGGTGTGACAGAGGAGCTTCCATTACTAAACAGAGAGAACATTAAGAAGATTTAATTTGCCAAATGACACTGTAGTGAAGCACATTCCATTAGTGCAATACATCTCTGAATATTTAGGTCTAACTCATTCCAGCTTCTTTTTTCTGCTTCTTCTTCCCACCCTCAAACTTTTTGGCTTAGACCCCTCCTCTGTGCCAGTTTTATTTTTATTACATAATATTGCAGATGAAAGAACATGGAGGCTGTGCGAGCTTTGTTTCTCTCGGTTGCTTCAGTCCTCCTTAAAGCATCACCACGCAAAACACATGTGAGAAACTCAAATAAGCAAATAAGCTATTATTTATGCTCACAGTCAAAAATGAATGGAACACAAGCAAAATCTGTTTGTTTTTGTTGTTTTTTTTTCATGACTCGCACACATAATTGTTGAAATCAATGTAGTATGTGATTAACATCAAAGCTAAGTTCARGAACAGGGCTGCGGGATGGTGTTAAGTGCACACAGAAACAGAAGAGAAGAAAAAAATTTAAAAAAAAACTACCACTAACCTCTTATAAGTACAAGTAGTACAAGTAGTAAATTTCATCAGATATCGTGTAAAAAGTAAGTAAAAACACAATGCAATGATTTGCGAATCTTACGTTTAAACAAAAATAAATAAATAAAAAATCAAATTGAAGAACATTTTTACAAAGTCTGCTGTTTTAAGTTGCTGTTTTTCTCTACTTTTGACAAATTTAGTTTCTCAAAAACACTTTTATATCGACTTCCTTCTCACATGTTGCTAATTACCCTAATTAGTTGCAAAATGCTCTTCCAGCTGTTTATTTTTCTGCTTACTTTTGCAGATTTTTGTTTACTCCATCCCACTTTAAGTTGTYTTGATGCCACACAATTCCGAATTGTTATAATTTTATTATTTTTTTCTCTCTAAAATGATAACGTTCTCAGTTAAAACATCTAAAACTACCATGTAACATATAACTGTGGAGGGGAATTTAAAGAGAACCAGCAGCTTTAAGTAGAGATGCAAAGAAAAGTATTTAAAGATACATTAAAGGCGAGTCATACTGAGATTTGAGAGGGYAAAAAAATGCCTGGAGCGTGAGTAGTCTTGGCTTTTTTGTTCGCCTTTGGCTAAAAGTGGTGGGAGGTTTTCTGGTTTTATTCCAGCATAACTGTTAATCCTTTAATAGTGCTTAATAACCTGATGGCACTAATTAGAGCTTTGGAAACTCCATGAAAAGCAACTCTAAAATTCATCTGGAGACAATCATAAAAAGTAGTGTAAAAACTCCTTTTAGACACAGAAGTGTTGATTTTTTTTTTACCAGTATGTATAAACAAAGAACAATAAGACAATGGTAAAACATTAAGATAGTCTGTTGCTACGGATATAGATGAATTTGAAAGATAATTGATTAATTTTGTTTTCTTCTATTACTTTCGTCTCTCGTTCTCTTGCAGTTTTTCTCCCTAATAGTGATGAAGGCTTGACATGGCAGCAGGCCTGCTCTCTTAACCAGCTTATGTAACCATGCCCTGGCAGTTTGGAGGATGTGCTGACAACAAGCTTTCTCAGCGTCATTAGCAGAGTTACACAGCTGGCTTCAAAATAGAGGCGGGGGGAGGGGGGGATACTAAGAGCTAAAGAAGAGAGAGAAAAGGAATATTGGAGAGAAAGTGTGACTAGAGAAGTTGGGTTTGAGGTTGGAGGGGAAAAATAGCTGGGGGGGGGGCTTCCCCTCTGGGACCTCCAGGAGGTCTTTCCCAGTGTTCCCAGTAGACACATTTTGTCTTTGTTCAGTTTTAACTGCAGCAATGCAGCAGAAGAAAAATCTATCTTTTTCTTCCCTTTGTCTCAAAGGACATGAAAGAAAAAAAAGGAGGCGTTGTTTTTCACCTCATACCGCTTGCTATCATACCTGACATCAAAATCAACAGAGCAACAATTCGCATGCAAATACCAGCCCCCCCTCTGTTCCGAGCACAGATTAGGAAAACAGCAACCTTGCATCGCAGACCTCGAACAACGTCGGGGAAGACACGTGAGATAACGCGAGCACATCAAACGGAGACGGAAAACCGCAAAGCAGGAGAAGCTGTCAGTCAAAACGTCTGAACTGTGGCACCCTGTGAGGATCAAACAGAGCATCAAGATAATCCACCGCATGGGCCAACTTCTCATTTAAATCCTTATTCGCACTCTGCAGAGACTGCGACTTGCAGGGAGCGCGTAAAGCGCAGTCAACAAATCTTTTTTTAATATAGATTTGGTTACGAGGCTGCCTTGTATGTAAACACGGGTTCAATCAGTCGCCAAAGTCTTTCTGCTGCTACAAGAAGCAGCTGTTTCTGTGGGTGTTAAGAGGTGTGTAGACATTAGCAATTAACGAGGGAGAAAACTGGCAAAAACTTGATGGGGTAAATCTAAAATATGACCACAAAAACTTTATGTAAGYAGTTTTTTTTATGTTGTTTGAYCCAAAATAAATAACTCCCATTAAAAACACACACATACCTGCACACTTATATTTCTTTTCTGCTCAGTTTAGTAGAAGCTTGGCAGCTGCCGTGTGTTTATGAGCTGGTATTCGAACACAGAATGATTGGTGGAAATCCCAGTCCACTGAGAGCTCCCAGCTCAGAGCCTGGATAAACATCCGGCGGGCACGGCACAGAMGCAGACAGGGAAGGTAAAAAAAAATTAAATTGGGAAAAGACTGGCTGCACATTTCCAATACTCGAATCYTTTCAACCACAGCTGAACAAAAAGCACAACGCCCACCTTTTCCTGAGGGAATGTGCTGCGGRAGCTTGGGGCCTCATTTACAAACGCTGGCACAACTGAGATTTAATTAAAGGCCTGGAAATCCTTCAAAAAATCTTTCWGAAAGTTTTAATAAAATCCACCTGGTGGTTGAGGATATATTTTGCTAACAGGCAGACAGAATGCTTAAAGAGTAACTTACCCCAAAATTAACTTTTTTTAGCTGACAAACTGTCTAGAATGTGTCTAAAATGTTATATAGTACAATTTCTGTGCTAATTTTGATGTTTTTGTGTGTATTTGTTCAAATCTGTAATACTTGGTCTAAAAACGTGTTTTTGTTGCTCATATGGGTAGAGCAGTGGTACTGCAGGCTAATTTGCATATTGGTTAACAGCTCTCCGCTGTGACGTGCTTCTCCACGGTTTCGTCACAGCGGCTGTGTTCTGGTATAAAAGCCTCTCTCTAAGACACGCCCCTGCAGCAGTCAGAGGGTGGAACAGTTAGCAAGCTTAGCATGATCGTCTATTGACCTTCAGCCTCGGGTGGGGAGAGCTGACTGCTGCGCTGCTTTCTCTCTCCACACACACACACACACACACACACACACACACACACACACACACACACACACACACACACACACACA
>NW_013954456.1:5510-6469 GCF_001266775.1 Austrofundulus limnaeus | reverse complement strand
ATTATAGTTGAGATGTTGAAAGCAAAACGGTCCAAAGTGTGGTGTCACTTTACAAAATAAGATGCAGAAACTTCCACCTAATATTTGATGTAAAGACAAATTATTAATGGTTTTAAATTAACATGTTGGTCAATTTCAAGTCTGACTTTGCCTCAGAAATAGTCATTGCTTCATAAAGCTCTGTGTGAGTCTGTGTGTTTTTTATTTATTTTTAAAGTACCGATTTAAAAACCATTTAGGAACCAGTACTGATTTGAAAGTATAGTTTTAGCACCAGTATCGAAATAAACCCTTTCAATACCCAACCCTATCAGGTCCATCAGGTCATCTGAGTGGACCAGAACCAAAGTCCTGCAGTTCTGAGAAGAACCAGGTTTATGTTGTGGACCAGGAAGAGTCGGACCTTCTTCTCAGAAACAGGAAGTTTWGTTTCTGTGGTCACCTGAACGCCTCACCTGACTTCCTGTCTGTCTGCAGATCTGCATGGACCAGCGGGACCGGCTCCTGGGCCAGCAGAGAGACACTCAGGCGTCCCTGGAGCGCCTCAAAGCCCTGGTCCGGCTGATCCAGCGGGACCAGCTGATCCAGGTCACCATGACCACGACGCTGTCAGAGCCGTGGATCAAACCCACCAGGACCGCCTCGCCGCTGGCCGCCCAGCTGTTCCAGGACGAGGCCAAGGACTAAAGACCGGGGTTCTCTGAGACCGGGGTCCTCTGAGACCAGGGTCCTCTGAGACCAGAGTCCTCTGAGACCAGAGTCCTCTGAGACCAGGGTCCTCCAGTGTCCTCTGAGACCAGAGTCCTCTGAGACCAGAGTCCTCTGAGACCGGAGTCCTCTGAGACCGGAGTCCTCTGAGACCAGAGTCCTCCAGAGTCCTCTGAGACCGGAGTCCTCCAGAGTCCTCCAGAGTCCTCCAGAGTCCTCTGAGACCCGAGTCCTCGGAGACCCGAGTCCTC
>NW_013954456.1:0-958 GCF_001266775.1 Austrofundulus limnaeus | reverse complement strand
CACACAAAGTACCGAAAATCTGTACCGTTTAGTACCGGTATCGATTCCCAGGTACCGGATATTGGTACCGAATCGATTCAAACGTCAAAAGGTACCCATCCCTAAGTGCAATACTGATTAAATATACAAATGGTGACCATCTTGAATAAGGTTGACTACAAATGTTAATCACTTGTAAATATACATCCAGCAATTACTTGGAGAATTTGTTAAAATATGTCCAGTACTACACAAAATGTTCTGCTAATAGTTAAGTCAACACACATTCTTGTCTCTCTATACTTGTGCAGATTTTGCATTGACTTTATACCTTAGCCCTGAACCTAACCCCTGCCCCAAAAAGTGGGGTTTTCCCATTGTGTGAACCAGGCAAGGGTCCACAAAATGAGGAAAAGTTCTCTTAAGTGTATTTGTCAAACTAAGTCCACACACAGGTAAAGACAATTAAATGAATACCCACCTTTCATGTTGGCAGGCAATAAATATTTACTATCAACACCATTTTGAACAGGAACACAAACAAATTAAGAAACTTAAATTTGCCTTTGGGGTTGTTCCTAAAGGACGAAGTGATTGAAACAAATCTTAGATGTTGCAAATACAGTACAAAGTTTCGGTCTAGCGCAGGCTAGTATTTGGAATATCCGTATCTTCAAACTAACAGAAGTTCAGCATATTGCACTTATGTTCAACGTATGTTTGTGAAAAAACATCAAGTCATAACAGAGACACTGCAGATTGCCTTTCATCAAAATGTACTCAGCCATGGGCTCTTTCTGTTTGATCTATAACAATAAAAAGGCAATTCTGAAGTAAGACGAGTAGGGCATTGATCTAGCTTCATGAAATATCAACTACATATCAAGCCACACTTGGCTGAGCCCACTAATCGAACTCTAGTACGTGTGTGTGTGTGTGTGTGTGTGTGTGTGTGTGTGTGTGTGTGTGTGTGTGTGTG
>NW_013954455.1:45174-45983 GCF_001266775.1 Austrofundulus limnaeus | reverse complement strand
ATCTTTTCCTGTTAAATAAATAAATCAAATCAAATCATGTGCGGGGGTCATAATAAGTTCATAATAAGGTCATAATAAGAGTGTAAAAAGACAAAAGCAGAGCAGATATGATGAAGCAGGACTGGCTCAAACAGCACGATGCAGAAGTGGTTAGACTGCAAAACAAAGTAAAAACAGAAAAAAAGCATTAGTGCTGACTCAGCATTCGCACAGTTCCACAGCTATTTATGTGCAACTTTAATGATTTACGTTCTCTCAGATCTGAGGCCAGTAAGGAGAGACAACAGGCCCCGGCGCGGGGAAACTGAGCCGCAGATTGTTATTATAGATAAACACTTCTTTTTTACGATCGGCTCGGCCTCGCTCGCAGCAAATTACAAGACGAGAACAGAGGAGCTGATTTGATTTAGCTGAGAAACAGAAGCAGCAGGCCACGCTCAGATGTGTCTGACAGCCGTTTGAAAAGTGTCTGAGTTAATGTGAACATCGACAGGAGTCAGTGTCAGGTGGGTTTACTGTTCAGGTAACTGAGAGGTAAAAGATAGAGACGGATCATAAAACATAAACACTTTAAAATGATACATTTCTCCCAAAGGTTCTTTTATTGTCACATCTGTCATTCAACAATTATTTAAACAATTCATGTTTCAAAACTTTCAGTTCCTTCAGAATATTTACCTTAAATATTTAGCTAGCTATAGAAATATTTAGGTTGAAACTTAAATATTTAGGTAGCTAGCTAAATATTTATTACATCCTAAATATTCAGCTTGCTAAATATTTAAGTTTCAACCTAAATATTTCTATAG
>NW_013954455.1:43404-44174 GCF_001266775.1 Austrofundulus limnaeus | reverse complement strand
GGCTCTTTGTTTGATCCGTCTCATTTCTGCCAAAGTCTAAAAATAAGTCTCAACTGAAGTATCGTCTAAAACAGTTTCAGACTCTCCGTCGGTTTGTTTGCTCAAACTTTGACAGTGTAGCATAAATATCTATTTGTTTGTGAAGCCTGGACTCGCCGGGCGGCTCGTGCTGCATGTGTGCACAGATGGCAGTGGGCAGAAGGACTGGTAATTGGACGAGCCTGCTTTGCAAACTGAAACCGTCTGCAGGAGGAAGAGTAGCTGAAATGATTACTGCACAGAGAAAGTTTAACTCTGCGTATAGAAGATCACAGTTAAAAGACTGTAATTAGCGCCTGGAGCCACATGTTTCTGCGTGCACCAGCAAATGACAGATTAAACCCTCTTCAAGTCTGATAATGAAGGCTTCTGCTAACATGTGGGCGGGGCTTAGGTCATTGTCTTACTCACATCGTCCACAAATAGACAAATATTGCTTCCCAGCAGAGCTGCTCTGCAATTATTTCCTCTAAACAGGAGAAAACGAGTCTTTAATGTTTGTGTCGTCGTGTGAATTCATGCTGAAGTGTTTCAATCATAAATACACCCCCCCCACAGCCCCCCCTGCCTGTGGTCAGCACAGTGAGAGGAAAATATGAGACAGAATGAAGCTTTGAGATAAATAAAACTCACACAAACACCAGAGGACAGCTCAGCAGGACGGTTCTTCAAAAACCTGAAAAGAAAAGAAAAATAAGCAGTTTTCTCCTGATTTAAATACTGCCTGGGGG
>NW_013954455.1:38891-41653 GCF_001266775.1 Austrofundulus limnaeus | reverse complement strand
ACCCTTAGGCGGAGGGAGGCTACCCTTCTCATTCAACCACAATTAAATTCACACATATAAACCCAATTTATATGGATAGTATATAATTTTTACAATAACAAGCTGGTATGTAAACAAGCAAAACTTTCTAATTCTTGCCTTTTTTAAAAATGTAGAAAAAGTAGGCTGAAAWATAATTACTCAAGGAAAGTAGATACCCAAAAATTCTACACAGGTACAATAACAAAGTATTTGTACTTAGTTACTTTACAACTCTGATGGAGTTTAACAGACAGGTGTTTCCYTAACGTTCCTCAGCTCCTGTTTGCCTCACGTTAATGAAGCTGAAATCAGAAGAGAGAACAAATGAAACTGTAGTGTCTAAKAGTGGGGGCCTCTTCTCAGGAACGCACAGATGTGTTATGCCTCTCTTGATTCTCCAGCTTCAGAGCTCGGCACATATGACCATATTAGGAAGAGGAATGCTTAAGTTATACTGTGACAAAATTTATGATGCCTCTGTTGAACTACACTGTGCAACCTATAAAGAGGCTTGTACACCCCCACTCTTAGCCTTCGWTCTTTATCTTTCTTACTTGGTGAATCATTTGGCTTGAAGGCCACAATTTGGTTTTTGGCTGTAATCTCCTGGACTGCAAAATAAAGATTCYTGCTGTTCAACCAGCCTGTTTCAGAGTTTCTCTCTTCATTGAGCAGCAGCAGCAGTTCCACAGAACCWGAAGACGTGGTTTTTACACCTCAAAACCTTTCTGTTCAGATGATGTAAACGTGTCAGCAGGCAGGCAGACAGAAACCTGAGCAGKTTAAAGTTGGGTTAGGGTCGAAGCGAGGACTTCATGTTTTATAAACTGCACATGTACGTGGATTCCTCCTCAGCTGAGTTTCCTGTTGCCTGACTGCACTTTCATGTTCGTAGCAAAGCAGGATTCTGATGGTGCAGCTCCACAGTGCCTGGAGGACAAGAACACGTATTACATGCAAACCCCCGAAAGCATGAAGGTGCCCAGAGCTACGATGCAGATCTAAACTCTGCCTCTGTGCAGCTGCAGCAGCAAACTCACAGCAGGAACACTTTTTATTAAAACATTAGTTTGTCCTCACTGAAACTGGGTTTCAGGATCTGTAAAAATTTATATATTTATTCAGAGGTTTAGTTTTCAGGGTTTGGTGTGCTTTTAGTTTGGTTTCTTCTGTTTTCTGTGTTTTTGTGTGTGCAGCTCCTGTTAGCGCTCACCTGTGGCCACTCCCTCATCACCTCACCTGTCCTCCAGCTCTCGCCATCATGTCCTCAGCAGGTCATTAGATGGTTTCCACCCATCAAAGCTCTTCTGCTCTGTTATATTTAAATCAATAAATATTATTTCCTCCTTTAGCTCCTCGTGTTCATCTTCAAACCCCAGACTATAAACAGTTTTTGTTTTGTTTCCTGTTTCTGGTTTTTATTTTATTTTTATTTAATTTGACTTTTATTTAGCCAGGTTAATCAGTTGAGAACATTCTAAAGTGACGACCTGGCTTTAGATTCCCTAAAACACTAACGGGAACTAATTTCTTAATTAGTGCTTTAGAGCTCTTGCTATTTTATAAATTCATTAGTGGATTAGCACTTGCTAAATTTATCGGCTAAATTAACTAAGGTCTAACTGAGGTCTTTAAATGTTATTATCAATATTATTGTTCACAGCTGAGAGTGACAGCTGTCATCCATTTTGTTCATATTCATGTCACTTATTCACCAGGTGACATATTGACTTTGATTATTGACAATATTCTGCACACAGTAMATATTATCATGTTGACTCTGGAGAATGTCTCATGGGTCCACTGGATTGTATTGGTGCTTTAGAATTAGCTTTTGCTATTTTTTTCAGTGCATTAGTGCTATTTCAATTAGTGCTTTAGAATTAGGGGACCTAAATATTAGAATTAGTGCTTTAAAATTAGGGGACCTAAATATATGAATTAGTGTTATAGAATTAGGGTACCTAAATACAATTACTGCTATAGAATTAGGCGACCTACATTTTTGAATTAGTGCTTTAGAACTAGGGGACCTAAATATTTGAGTTAGTGCTTTAGAATTAGAGGGACCTAAATATTTGAGTTAGTGCTTTAGAATTAGGGGACCTAAATACAATTAGTGCTTTAGAATTAGGGGACCTAAATACAATTAGTGCTTTAGAATTAGGGGACCTAAATACAATTTGTGCTTTAGAATTAGGGGACCTAAATACAATTAGTGCTTTAGAACTAGGGGACCTAAATATTTCAATTAGTGCTTTAGAATTAGGGGACCTAAATACAATTAGTGCTTTATAATTAGGGGACCTAAATTCAATTAGTGCTTTATAATTAGGGGACCTAAATATTTGAGTTAGTGCTTTAGAATTAGAGAGACCTAAATATTTGAGTTAGTGCTTTAGAATTAGGGGACCTAAATACAATTAGTGCTTTAGAATCAGGGGACCTAAATATTTCAATTGTGCTTTAGAATTAGGGAACTTAAATATTTGAATTAGTGCTTTAGGGTTAGAGCCACTGCTTACAGCAGTAGCACTCTATGGGGCACTGAGTGTACAAACAGCATTAAAACATAAAAGCTTTAAAGTTTTATACAAGAATGACCAACAATGTAAAGTAGACAACACAGAACTATTAAAAACTCACGTGAGGAGCAGCCATGTTGAAATGATGATATCATGCTGCTCATGTACTGTCGTGTTGCATCCACTTCCTGACTCTAAATGAGGTCATCTGGGCCG
>NW_013954455.1:36215-37891 GCF_001266775.1 Austrofundulus limnaeus | reverse complement strand
GGGGGGGGGTGCATGTCATCACCTCTGCATGGTTGAAAGGTTCTGTAAGGTGAGAGAAAGGCCAGTGGTGGTAGTTCCACTCCTCACATCTGCTTCATTAGAGRGAYGGCTGCCGGGACCAAACTGCACGCMAGGCAGAGTTTTTCTGCAAGCGCAGAATTTATAATCACACTCGCTCGATAAAAAGCAACACAAATACACAGATTTCAGCGAAAATATATTATGCATGCTTTTACAAATTGCTGATCTTCTCTGGGTGTAATTTATGGAAGGATGCAAATTTGGTGCCGTCTCCGAGGCTTCAGTGGGAAAAATATTTTCAAAGAATCAAAGCATCAATCAGAAAAAAGACCATGATGGATGATACTGAAATAAGATAAAGGTTAGAAACATTGAACCTAATGTTACACTTCGTCACACTGCAGGTGACTTTGGAGAGACGGATGATGCTCAGTTTACAGGTGATTCATCAAACTCATGAGTTTACAGTCAGCTGCTGGACTCTGCTTCAGTCTGAAGAAACTTTCATTGTTTCAGATTCTTACTTGAAGCCCAGCAGTCACTTCCTGTCAGGTGTCGTCTGTAGAGCAGCAGGTTGTTCTCTCATTGGGCCTCATGCAAGAACATGTTCGTATTCTCATCCTAAATTTGTCTAACTTTTTTTCATACGAAGGGTTCGCATCAACATGTCACGTCAGATTCAACAAACTCTAATATCTTCAGGAAAAGTGTGTAAATGAGCTGCGTAAACTGATGAATGTGTATGAGGTGCTCGTGCACGAGGAGAGGAGATTAGTAGTGATGTGCAGATCGATACTGAAATATTGATACTACCGATACCAGAACTCCAGAACTTTGTGTTCTAGAATCGATACTAAAATCAAAATATCGATACTTTTGAATAAATGTATAGKTATCAGAGGTTAGTACTGATGTTAGAAGCACAACACTATATTTTTAGGTTTTACTTTTTATAATGTTGACAGTGTTTAATCTATTATGTTTTGATTGATTATAGATTAGTTACATGTCCGAAATACAGTATCTGTGACAACACATAATTAAACGTTATGAGAACATTAGATCAGGATTTTGTCTGAATGCCTGTGATTCAGTCGTAGGTCAGTGGGGGGCGAACGAACGCAGGCATTGAAGAACCTGTAGAAATTGATGAACTTCCTGGTTTTTTGCCAGTGTGGTTTCCTGTCAGCTCCGGTGACAATAAACCCCACTCAGATCCAGAATTCTGATTTTGTATGGTTTGATTTCTTCTACAAATCAATTTATTAAACAATGATGGTTTTAATATCCACTTCAGGTTATTGAAAACGTATTTTTCTTACACTTTGATACTTCAGTTATTTCACAAAATGAATATCATTAACAGGAAAATAGTGGAAAATAACTCAACTTTTCCAATCTTGTCTTAAACATGTGGTTGGAGGGAACTACTTTTTCTTCCGCTTGAGTAATACATCAGCACAGTGGCACGTGCTCCGTCAGTCACTCATTCTGCAGATGTACGGCAGGTCATTTTAACATAAAATCTGCTTCTTCTGACAGTCTGTAATTAAATTCTAGATGAGGTGTTCCCAAACAGCATTAGCTCCGGACAGGGACCTTCTTGCAAACACACAAACAACGCTACAAAATATACAAAGTAACAACTTTTAAAA
>NW_013954455.1:34063-35277 GCF_001266775.1 Austrofundulus limnaeus | reverse complement strand
GGTAGGTACCTGTGAGGTTACTTTAGGGTCAGGTAGGTACCTGTGAGGTTAGTTTAGGGTCAGGTAGGTACCTGTGAGGTTAGCCTTAGGGTTTGTGGTCAGGGTTAGGGTTTAAATTTTCAAAAAAATGAATGGAAGTCAATGGTTAGGGGTTAGGGATAGGGATAGGGTTAGTGTTTGGTTAGGAAAGTCCCCACAAGGATAGAGCGACATAGTGTGTGTCTGTGTGTATGTGTGTGTGTGTTACCTTCATGTGACCTTTGCTGCTGCAGCTGGATGTTTGCTCAGCGGAGCTCGGCTTGTTATGTCTGGCTCAGAGGAAGCTTTCCGATGGTTTTCCCTGTCGGGGAATCTGAGGACTTTTGTTTGTTAAACGAATTCCTCGACATTTGAAGTGTTTGTTCTGCTGCTTCGTCTCGTGGACAATTGTTGTTTCAGAACTAGAAGCTGGGATTTTTCAAACATATTAATTAGTTTAACATAACTTCTGATCAGCGATTTATTATTAGAAACACATCTCTGATCTGATTCTTCCAAAGCTTTTCAGATTTATTACAAGTCATGTTTAACACAACAGATCCGTCGTCACCTTTTCTCTTTCTTTGCTTCAGTATTTTTGCTATTGATCATTTTTGTCATGAATAGGAAATCAAAGTCATGCATCTGTGGAAAGTTTTCAGCCACTCTCGTTTAATTCAGCCTCAGTCTGTGATGAGCTGTCGGGAGGAGTGAGTTTTCAGCCAGAGAAATTACAGTTTCTATTGAAAGTGACTTTATAGAGTGAGAAGAAAAGGCAAACTGGACGAGGGGAGATGAGAGGAGACTAAAAGAAAGACGATCTGAGATTATCCTTTTCAGATGATCCACTTCTGACAGACAAGGGTTGTATTTATGGTAGTACTGGGTGGTATACCGCCGTTTTGTACCAAAAACCGGTTTTTATTTTTGTTTTGTTATTTTTTTTTTGATCAAAGTCTTTTTATTTTTTTAACACAGACTACAGAAAAAAACAAACTAACAAGAACACAAAACAAAACACACACATCCAAAATCCCTCCCATCCCTCCCCTCCTATACCGGATCTACTGCAACAACATAAAACCATCTTGTATTCATAAATCAGTGATATAATGAACAGGTTTGTGTACATGAAACAATATTTGACCTTTACACAAAATTATCTGCTGAAATCTTTTCTACATAAGATATAAATG
>NW_013954455.1:27665-32265 GCF_001266775.1 Austrofundulus limnaeus | reverse complement strand
CATAAGAGTGGCGAGAGTGGGCACCCTGCCTCGTACCACATTCCAATTCAAAATAGCTGGATAGATTACTGTTAGTGCGTGAAGCTGATATATACCTTGCTGCGTACTGCTGCCATTGGCAAGGTATATATCAGCTTCACCCATGAAACAAATTTAGGGCCGAAGTTAAACATCTCCAAGGTCTTAAAAAGATAGTTCCACTCCACCCGATCAAAAGCTTTCTCTGCGTCCAGTGAGATTAAAATTTCACTGCAGTTGTGACCGGTTTTTAATTTTGTTATATGACTTTTCTGAATACTGGTGTAAAGAGCCTGAACACGTGCAGAACGTTTTGTCGCAGCCGCCAGTGAACTGTTTCCCTGGGGACACGTTTCCTCGCAGCACCGCTAAGCGCATTAGCATGCTAACGTTACTGTTGGAACAACTGGCGGCGGGTGGTGTGTTTCAGCCGCTTATATGGTCTGACGTAAAAAAAACATCATGTTTTCACCATTGCTGAATAGTAAACACGCCTTCAGTGACGTGCACGGTTAGATTTAATGCGTTACGTTAAAATGGAGATGTTATTGCATGGAGACTCTAGTGTGCTTCTATTGTGAAAAGCCCGGGGGGGGGGAGTAGTTTTGTAGTGTAGCTGAGTTGACTGGTGTGTAAGGTGAGTCGTCCTTTTAAGTTTTATTAACGCGTAACGATAGACCAAATAATGTTTTTTCTCAACCCTTCACGATCGGACCTTAATGCATGATTACTGTCTAYAACCAGGCAAAGAAGAAAAGATGTACAAGAGGAGGGAAACAGTGACACAGAGGTACAGTAAAAGAAAAAAGTCAATAAGCAAAGTTTGTACATTTTATTATCGGCTGAGCTGTGAGGAAAAAAATACCTTGAAACCGGTGTAATTGTTGAAAATACCTTGATACAAAATTTGGGTCATACCGCCCAGCTCTACTTTATGGGTTTTTCAGGGGGGTGAAGGAAGTGCCGTCTCAATCTAAGACATTCATTCTGCTTTTTAAGCCTGGAATCTAAAAGCTTTTTTCTTTTTGTCTTTCTGCTTCTCTGCAGATGTTCTGTGGTCTGCTGATGAGTCTTCCTMCTCCAGCTCTTTGTTTCTTGTTCAGCTCAGGATAAATCAGCTGATCTGCAGCTAAAACCTCAGCGTTTCTCCTCCTCTCCGCCGCCCGGCCTCGCTCCTCGGCTCCGATGGCACGTCTCCTGGTTSCGGTGTTCCTGCTGGCCCTCCAGGCGCACGCTTCTCCCCCCGAGCTGGTTCAGACAGGACTACCTGTGGACCTGGGTCCAGGACTGTCAGCCAACGGTTCTGAAGCTGCTTCGATGTCTCCGCCTCCAGGAAGCAGCAGGCGAGCTCCACACAGCATCATCATTGGCGTGCGTAAAGGAGGCACGCGGGCRCTGCTGGAGATGCTGGACATCCACCCCGAAGTGGCCGTCGCTGCCACCGAGGTGCACTTCTTCGACTGGGACGAGAACTACGCCAAGGGTCTGGACTGGTACCGGGAGCTCATGCCCTACTCGTCCCCGGGTCAGATCACCGTGGAAAAGACCCCCGGTTACTTCACCTCGCCTCTGGCTCCGGAGCGGATCTGCGCCATGAACTCCTCCATCAAGCTGCTGCTGATCCTGCGCGACCCCACGGAGCGGGTCATCTCGGACTACACCCAGGTCTACTTCAACCGGCTGGAGAACCACAAGCCGGTGCAGGCCATCGAGAGGCTGCTGGTGCGTGGCGGCGCCCTGAACGTGCGCTACAAGGCCATCCAGAGGAGCCTGTACGACGTGCACATGCGCAACTGGCTGCGYCACTTCCCCCTGCAGCAGATCCACATCGTGGACGGGGACGCCCTGATCCGGGACCCGCTGCCCGAGCTGCAGAAGGTGGAGCGCTTCCTGAACCTGCCGCCCAGGATAGTGTCCTCCAACTTCTACTTCAACCAGACCAAAGGCTTCTACTGCATCCGCACCGACGGCAGGGAGCGCTGTCTGCACGAGTCCAAGGGCCGGCCCCACCCGGCCGTTAACGGCACCGTGCTGCAGCAGCTGCGCTCCTTCCTGCGGGAGCACAACCGGACCTTCTTCAGGCTGGTGAGGCGCACGTTCGACTGGCAATAAGAGAGCCTGAAGCCCCAAACTGGACTCTGCCGAGCCTCTGTTTGGAACAGACTGAAGACTGGATTCAGAAAAAGCACTTTACATCAGACAGAGGCCTTTCAGGGGCCTTCGACTGATTCTGGTTCAGGACCGGTTCTGTCTTGTGTTCTGCACACAAACAGCTGGAGTTACTGTAAAACTGCAAACAACAAAACATCAAGAAGTGTTTCCATGTTGGAAACCTTTAAAGGGATAATTTGGACATTTTCAAGTGAATTCTGTGGAAAAGATTTCAACATTTAATCTCTTGCCTCAGTTTGGATAAAAGGTTTGTCTCTGACAGGACTGATGAGCTGAAGGCTGGTTAGAGCCAGTTGGTTTTATTTTTATTAAAGTATTCAAGTAAAAAATCTGATTCTTGTCCACATAAACAGAGCTGCTCCTAGCTTTAATTTCTCTCATTTCCTTTTTAAATTCAGCTTTTTCTGCACAAACCATGAGTAGTTTAACTTTTTCTGTGTAGAATCAAGAAGAAAAGCACCTCATTTATTCATGAATAAAATAACTTAAAGTCCCACAGAAAACAGAGAAAAACTTCAAATGCAGAAATTTGTACCATTCAGCAAAATACTGGACAATTATCTTTAATAAAGCAGAACAAACACTTTAGTTTAATGTCTCCAAAATCACATAGTTTCATGTTTTCATCATTCTAATTTAAAAATATGAAACTCTGACGGAGAACACATGCRTTTAAAGTTATTTATTTAAAAAAATTAATTGAGCTATTAGCAATAAAAAATGCCTTGATGAATGAAAGAGATGTCCCAAACAATAAACCATCAAAATTAAACGTAAATGCTTTTATTTTTAATACTGGAAGTGACTCCACACTGCACCAGACGTGCTACAGCTAGCTGCTACAGTTTACAAGCAAATYATYCCRTTAAACTCRCTGTGAAAAGCTAAATTAATGAATAACATTCAGACTAGCCATTGGCTCATCAGTCCTGTCAGCATTAAACACTTCCTGTCCATACTGTGTTCATTCAGAGAGCTATCTACAACAGGTTAGATATTGCTTGTTGAAGTGGACCCACAGAAGCCTCTCCAGAATGTCCTGACTCCTTTAATAACAGTGGAAACATGTTGATAAACCTGCTGACGTTTCTCCCTGCTACATGTTTGATATTCTTCTTCTTCTTAATAATAAATTGTCGGGTTTWAAAAGGTAAATTGTCACATTTCTGTTCTTTCAGACGCAGCCGGAGTTAAAAACAGGCTTTGATTTTCTGCGGTGTGAGGTGGACATTAATGAAAGGAAACGGTTCGCAGCAGCAGCAGCAGCAGCAGCAGCAGCAGCAGCAGCAGCAGCAGGGTCAGCAGCAGCAGCAGCAGCAGGGTTAGCAGCAGCAGCAGCAGGGTCAGCAGCAGCAGCAGCAGCAGCAGCTGAACTCACATGTCCACAGTCAGCTGCTGAACTCTGCTGCCTCCTTCAACAGCCTGCTCAGGTGGATAAATTATGGACCTAACAGTCCTGTAAATTATTTACACGTGATCTGGTATCTGTGCAGATGCTTTTCTGCTCGTTAGCTCTTCCCTGAAATGCAGTTTTCCCAGAAACAGCTTGTCGCCCCTGCGCACCACAAACAGAGCCGGGTCGTGTTTCTTTCATTGATTCGACTTTAAACAGCAGCCAAAGCTACAGCTCCGCTGGGACCTGATGTTCATGTGATCTCCTGCGCTCTGTCTGCTGGAATAAGCACTCCCAGCCTCCTGAGGCCAACACTCAGTGATGCTGCTCTGGATCTGGAGCTGCTGTACAGAAATGTGCTGAATATCTACATGCAGTTCAGCAGGGTGACCTGGGGTTTAGGGTTATAATTAGAGTGGAAAATTAGACGTGTAGGTGAAGAGAATGTGCTGATGAAGCTAAAGAACATGAAGCTGCTCACAGACGTTTCTCTCCTCTGCTCACCAGGGGGCTCCTGAACCCACCTGAACCCACCTGAACCCACCTGAACCCAGCTGAGATGTGTCTGACCTGCAGCTCAGAGTTCAGATGTTCTCCATCCTCTGGTGAAAACAGAGGTCAGGGTCCTGAGACAGTTTAACCCCTGAATCTGGATATGTCCTGAACATTCAGGAGATACAACATGGATGATGGATGGATGGATGGATGGATGGTTGGATGTACAGATGGATGTACAGATGGTTGGATGTACAGTTGGATGGATGTACAGATGGATGGATGTACAGATGGATGTACAGATAGTTTTTTTGGATGTACAGTTGGATGGATGTACAGATGGATGGATGTACAGATGGATGGATGTATAGATGGATGTACAGATGGTTGGATGTACAGATGGATGTACAGATAGTTTTTTTGGATGTACAGTTGGATGGATGTACAGATGGATGGATGTACAGATGGATGGATGTATAGATGGATGTACAGATGGTTGGATGTACAGATGGATGTACAGAT
>NW_013954455.1:23914-27223 GCF_001266775.1 Austrofundulus limnaeus | reverse complement strand
CACAGAACCAGCTGCACAGAACCAGCTGCACAGAACCAGCTGCACAGAACCAGCTGCACAGAACCAGCTGCACAGAACCAGCTGCACAGAACCAGTCTAACACTAACAGCTTGTATGGAGCGAGGCTCTTATCTCCGTGTCTTTAATTCTGCCCACCTTGGCTGTAATTAAAGGTTTGAGAGGTGGTCTGGAGCAACCTGCTGCAGATAGTTGAGCTGGTCATGTCGTCCTCAGAGCCTCTTAATGATCTGTCTGTGATTGTGATTGATGAAGCACTTAGCATCAAATCAAAGCACGAGGAACGCTSGCTGCTTGCTAAGCTCTTTGCAAACCAACAGAAACTGTATTTACGCCACTCCAGTCTATTACGGAGGTGTCCTTCATGTGAATTAATGACCTCCCAGCCAACATCACAAGCAGAACTTAATGTGCAATTAAAGTTGATTGACATGGCTCAGCAGAGACGTAAGCAGGAGCAGCAGGAGTCGATGAATCGCTCTGCAGCTCGTCTGTTTCCTCCTGTTTCCTCAGAAACACTCGCAGCATTCAAAGTGCTTTCAGACAGATTTTATCCTCTGAATGCTGCAGCTTTAATCCTGATGCACATATTCTTTAGACAATCACCTTACTGCTGCTTTAAGGACTGTTTTGGTTTTTATCAGAGGTTTTCCTGGTGTTTTTATGTTTTATTYGGTGGATAAGAGAGCAGAGAAAGTACATCAGCCAGCAACAATCAGGTGTTTTCACTCGTAAAGGCATCCAGCCTGGTGGGAATAACGTACATCCAATTTTTGCACACAAAAATCAACAAATGAAGCCATTTTCTGTCRTTCCTAATCAGTAATAGAACAATGAACATGGCTGTAATGAGATCAGGGAATTGATTTGTTTCCCAGAATATGCATAAGATTATAAGAAGCACAGAACGGCAACAGAATATTACAAATAAAAAGTGCTTGGAGCACTTATTTTAACGGCTCCTTGTGTTTTTCTGCCCTTTGTGATTACTAATTCATTTGTTTGTGGGTTTCTCTTTCATTGCCTCGGCCGCAGAGGACATGTGTTTGATCTGATCCCATGGTAGCTCTTATGAAGAGGGAGGAAAGCTGCTGCTGCATTCAGGTCACAGGGAGGAGAAGGATGCATGCCGCCTCATTTCCAACCCAAATCTAAAAGTCTCTGATTAATCCTTTGAGGTGCTGAAAGGAAAATGAGGAGAAGGACTAAAAGAAGTCCAGCTCTCATTATAAAAGCAGCAGCAGGACGTCCACAGGATGACCCTCTGAAGCCTCCGATCGTTGACCTCTGACCTTTTCTGCACCAGACAGAATGTTGGCAAAGAGCTCCTCCTCCTGCAGAGCTCAACAAATCTGTTTTTAAAAAGTAAATTCTGGTATAAGTGAAAAAATGAGGATCTCTGCACAGGTTTGTGATTGTTTGGGTCTCCTTCTTGCAGGATGATGTGATGCAAGTGAGGCAGCCAGAATGTGGATGGTCTTTGCAGGGTCTTGGTGAGGTCTTGGTGAGGTCTTTGCAGGGTCTTGGTGGGGTCTTGGTGAGGTCTTTGCAGGGGCTTGGTGAAGTCTTTGCAGGGTCTTGGTGGGTTCTTTGCAGGGTCTTGGTGGGTTCTTTGCAGGGTCTTGGTGAAGTCTTTGCAGGGTCTTGGTGGGTTCTTTGCAGGGTCTTGGTGAAGTCTTTGCAGGGTCTTGGTGAAGTCTTTGCGGGGTCTTGGTGAGGTCTTTGCAGGGTCTTGGTGGGATCTTAGTGAGGTCTTTGCAGGGTCTTGGTGGGGTCTTGATGAGGTCTTTGCAGGTCTTGGTGGGATCTTAGTGAGGTCTTTGCAGGGTCTTGTTGTGGTCTTGGTGAGGTCTTTGCAGGGTGTTGGTGAAGTCTTTGCAGGTTCTTGGTGAAGTCTTTGCAGGGTCTTGGTGAAGTCTTTGCAGGGTCTTGGTGAGGTCTTTGCAGGGTCTTGGTGAAGTCTTTACAGCATCTTAGTGATGTTTTTCAGGGTCTTAGTGGGGTCTTGGTGAAGTCTTGGTGAGGTCTTTGCAGGGTGTTGGTGAAGTCTTTTCTGGGTCTTGGTTGGGTCTTGGTGAGGTCTTTGCAGTKTCCTGATGGGGTCTTGGTGAGGTCTTTGCAGGGTCTTGATGGGGTCTTGCTGGGGTCTTCAGGCCTCTTTAGGAACACAATGAGCTGCTCTCTTGTTACAGAACAGAATGTGTCTGGAAGGACTGTGGGGAGATTTGAGTGAAGTTGTATTTTATCTTGAGCTCCTACAGAAAACAATCATGTTGTGGGGTATAGGATCCCTCAAGGCTCTGTACTTGGCCCCTTGCTATTTTCTCTAATWCGTTTAATGCAGCCTTTCATTGTTATGCTGTCGATCTGCAGCTGTGTACGCCTTTTACATTTGGAACCTGCGCTGACCATACCTGCTTATCTACAGTTAGGCGTTGGTTCTCAAATAACTTCCTGCTTCTCAAAGCTGATAAGACTGATTTCATGATTATCAGGCCTTCAAAACTCCAACACTTGTTCCAAACCCTTAGTTTGAAAACTGATGATCATAATGTAGGTAAAAAGTCAAGAAGTTGAGCGTGCTGTTTGACCCTGTGCTCTCGTTTGAGTCTCATCTAAAAGAGGGAACAAAGACCGTGTTTTATCATCTTAGGAACATATTAAAAATTAGATGTGTACTTTCATTTATTACTTTCATTTATTCTCATCCATGCATTCACACATCAAATGCTGCAAAGCTCTTCTCTCTGAGCTATCAAAGAAATGTTTTAGAGGTCTGCAGACGTTTCAAAATGTGGCTGCTCAAATTCTAACCAAAACCAGGAAGTACGAGCACATTACCCCWGTWCTGTSGTYYCTCCACTGGTTGCCCTGTCAGGTTCCTGCAGACCTCAAGGTTTTGCTGCTCACCCACAAGTAGGGGCGGGCCAAAAAATCCATTCACACCAGAATCGTGATTCTCATTTACAAAGATTCAGTATCGATTTAAAATGTCCCAAAATTGATTTTTAAAAATAAATCAAATCCAATGGCTGTCGGCCTCCACTTTGTAACCACATGAGACATCCTGACGTCACCATGCAGCTGGTTCTGGACCGTATGCATGCAGAGAAAGCACCAGAACAAAGAGCAAACTTCAAAACTGGAGGAAAGAGAGATTTAACCCATCTTCACTGAATGCAAAGATTTGGGCTATTTTGGTTTTTACTGACATGAGCTTCACTGTGTGCAAGGTTTGCAAAACGCAGATGAAGCACTTTGTCTGAAAGTGCTTTATAAATAAAGTTATTA
>NW_013954455.1:22055-23828 GCF_001266775.1 Austrofundulus limnaeus | reverse complement strand
ATTAAACACACAGCTGATGAACAGTAATTAAAGCTGCACAGCTCACTGAAATGCAGCAGCAGCAATACTTAGGTTTTGTCTGTATTCTGAGTTCAGTTTGAGCTGCAGCTCAGTCAGGTTTGACTTCTCTTCCTCTTTGAGAGTTTGGTTTACAAATAATGAAGCTTCTGTAATAAACCTTAGTRAAAGCAGCTGATAAAGAGCTGGTCTGCAGACCACAGATCAGAGTGTTTTTCTTTTTTCTGCTCCCGTCACTGTTGTCCCTCAGCCTCTTTCATCCMTCAGTCCTCTACAGCAGCTCCTGTCTCTTCAAATGAAGAGCTGGCAGAAAAGTGCCTGAAGGCTTTTCACTCTGCAGTGTTTCCTGTGGGTGCAGAGCCCCCCGGTCCCCGCTCTGATTCGTCAACAGTCTAACAACAGGAGTTCACAGCCGTGGCAGCGACAGCATCCCGGACCCCCAGGAGCCCCGAGTGTCACAGAACTGCTTCCTGCAGCTCCTGCAGCAAACAGTGATGAGGGAGCCGAGCAGCAGCGAAGTGTCGGCTCATCCAGGGTTTCACTCATTCATCTCCTGCTCTGTGTCTTTATGGCTCCTCAGCTGCAGCCTCACGCAGGAAGCTCGTGTTTTGACTTTCACTTTTCTCACTTTCTACATTCCTGTTCAAAGCTGCAGGGCTGGACCAGGTTTTTTTTATTCTTAGACCGTTAATTTATAGTTTAAAGAATTAATTATGCTTCAGAAGCAAGTCAAGCTGATCCATTTCCACTTTGCTCCACTTGCTGTTTGCAGGGGGAGATAAGAGAGAAGATAAAGTGTTCAAAGGGATAACACAGATAGGATCAACCCTCAGCAAAGTCAACAAGCCCTTTTTATAAGAGGCGTGCACGGGTCCAAAAGCCCCGCAGCCATCCCAGCAGGTGAAGAAAGCAGAGAAACCTGCAGAAATCAGACTCATTCTCATTTTGCTCTTCAGCACAAACAACTGTTTCCCTGGAAGTATTTCTGTTTTTATGATCCTTCCAGCTCCTCTCAGCTGCTTTTAGCTGATTCTTGGAAAAGTTTCAAGATGCAAAGAGACTAAAACTGGAGCTGCAGCTGAGAGGAGGCTCCCAAACTCACAACAGTGACTGATGTAAAACTTGGTGTGACGGCTGAGAGTCATCCCCAGCTCCTCCTCTGACAGCTTCTTTGGCTTTTACTCCATCTGATCTCTTTAGAAAATGATCTTAGTCTGAAACTCTGGGATGAGCAGCAGGTGATCTGCAGTCCTGATAAAAACCTTTTAACTGCTGCAGCTTTTCACTCCGACTCTGTTTTTATTCAACTTTGACCTCCCAGGACAGAAAACAAAGAGTCGACAGTATTCTGCACAAACTGCTCTGCTCAGAGCTCAATAACTGTGTTTCCATCAAGGCTGTTTGATGGGCACTTAGAAGTGTCGCATTAAAAATGTAAAAAAAAAGGTCGAATGAAAACAGCAAAATTCGAAGAAAAAAAATCCTCAATTCGCTAAAAAGTTTTTACACTCGCTTGAGGTGGTTTTTAGATGATTCACAAAGTAGTTAATGCACAAAACGGGAGATGAAAACACGTTTACAGAATAAATTCTGACGTAGCGCATATTTACCTCACGTGACGTTCAACTATTTCCGCTTTCCTGTCTCGTCCCGGATGTTAGCATAAACCCGCGAAAACATTGCGTTTATTTCCCTACGTCTCCTGGTAGCGTTAAACATAGCCTGTACTAGCTGAATAGATATAATAATTATAAC
>NW_013954455.1:18125-20500 GCF_001266775.1 Austrofundulus limnaeus | reverse complement strand
GGGACAGGGCTGCAGGGACAGGGCTGCAGGGACAGGGCTGCAGGGATGAGGCTGCAGGGACGAGGCTGCAGGGACAGGGCTGCAGGGACAGAGCTGCAGGGATGAGGCTGCAGGCACAGGGCTGCAGGGATGAGGCTGCAGGGACAGAGCTGCAGGGATGAGGCTGCAGGCACAGGGCTGCAGGGATGAGGCTGCAGGGACAAGGCTGCAGGGACGAGGCTGCAGGGACAGGGCTGCAGGGACAGAGCTGCAGGGATGAGGCTGCAGGGACAGGGCTGCAGGGACAGAGCTGCAGGGACAGGGCTGCAGGGACGAGGCTGCAGGGACAGGGCTGCAGGGACGAGGCTGCAGGGACGAGGCTGCAGGGACAGGGCTGCAGGGACGAGGCTGCAGGGACGAGGCTGCAGGGACGAGGCTGCAGGGACAGGGCTGCAGGGACAGGGCTGCAGGGACGAGGCTGCAGGGACAGGGCTGCAGGGACGAGGCTGCAGGGACGAGGCTGCAGGGACGAGGCTGCAGGGACGAGGCTGCAGGGACAGGGCTGCAGGGACAGGGCTGCAGGGACGAGGCTGGCAGCAGGACTCTGTCCTTCAGTTCTCAGCAGAACCACTTCAGGTTCTCATCATGTGAACTTTGCCCTCTGATCACAGATCTGTCTCAGATTTCAGATTTGCTGCTGTTTCCTCTGCCAGCTGTCAGTCATGCAGCTCTGACGGCTCCCTGCAGCAGATAATTTGTGAAGACCTGCAGATCTGCAGAAACCTGCTTCTCTCTGAGGAGCAGCTTTGTGTTCCTGTGCAGTGTCGAGACATTAAAACAGGTTATAAACACTAAAAATATTAACATCAAATATAAATATTAACACCTTTTAGGTCAGTTTTTATTTTCTGTAGTTTTTGTTGTTTCATTAATTTAAATATCAAACATTCAGTTCCTTCAGGACATTTGTGACTTTTAGTATTTCAAATGTAGCTTGTTTTAATAAAAAATGAATGGAGCCATCCTTAAAACTGCACAATATTTATAAATCTTTACTGACATTTTCTTCTGGTTCTGATTTTTATAACTTTTTGTGCTCATTTCAGCTTCCTTTGGCTGTTTCTATTCTAATTTCACTTTAATGTTTTTATTTTTTCCTTTCACTTTCTTTCTTTCTGCCCTCCTCCTTTTTTTTCTGATGGTTTCAGCTTTTATTTCTTCTCTGCACATTTCTACATTGTTCTTAAATGGAAGCTTTTGTTTTCACAGTTTAGGTTTTTCATCAAATTTCAGCAATCGTTCGGCTCGTTCCCGTCTCAGCTGTTRAATTCAGAGCGCAGTAACAGTTCAGCGTTTAAAGACATTTCAGCAGCTTTCAGCTGAATTATTCAGTAATAAGCTTCTCACTGGAAAYATCATTTCTCTGGTTAATATTCAGATCTCGTTCTTTAAAATCTGAGCACATTTTTTTAATTTAATCCTCCTGCAGTTTAGAAAAAAAACCTCAAAACTTCAAATCTGAATTCAGATCAGGACTCTGCCTTTTGGCAGCACGTCCACTCACGTAAAGTTTCCTTCTTTCTTAGAGGCTCGATGAAGTTCATCCTGTGAGACAGGAGATATTCTGCTGAAAGACAAACAAATGTGAGAAGTGATAAAAAATATTTAATTATACTTTTATTGATTATTCAGAGAGCTGAGAGTGATGGAACAGCAGGAAGTCAGTTTTATTATTTCTGTGTTGAAACAGAAGAAACAGGAAGTAGAATTATTTTTGACCATTTAGGGAGAATTATAGTCACTGATTAATTAAAGCTCATTTTAATTTAAAAATATCAGGAAAAGCTTAAAATTGATGTTTTTCTGAGAAATTGTTTGGTTTAAAAAAACTGCAGCTGCTTTTTTCACGTTCTTAGAATCCATCATGTATTTCAGCACGATGATGCAAAAAGCTTTGTTTTTTTTTACCCTGAAGAGAACAGAAACACGACCATTAATGAGCATTTACTAATTATTACTAATTAAGATTCTGCCTCTTTGTTCAAAATCACAGAAATAAGAAGTCAGACTTCAAAAAAAAGAAAAATAAAAAATAACAGTTTCCTCTCCACCGAGACGCTGAAGATGTTTGTAATTATTTCTAAAACCAGCTCCAAATGAAATGGAAAATAAGATTTGTTGATGTGTTTGTGGAGAATGTTTAATAAGTGACTGGTAAATAAGAAAATGTCTTTTAGACACTTTTTATATATTTAATCAGTTTTTACATCGTTAACAAAGTGTGTCGATTATTATTTCTTTTTCTTTCAGCTGCATCAGTCCTTCTAAAACTTACTTTTGTTAAGATGCTCCTCTGTTCTGATATTATTATTATTATTATTATTATTATTATTATT
>NW_013954455.1:13387-14683 GCF_001266775.1 Austrofundulus limnaeus | reverse complement strand
TTTATTGTGTTAAAATTTGGTTTGTTTAATTCAAACCATCTCTGAGTGACAGAGTCAGATGTAAACAGTGTTGTAACTGTCCCCGGTAGGTCAGCAGCATGTTAATCACTAGCCTCTGATGCTAACACAAATAAAGTTGTGTCGTCATCTCGCAGCTGCAGCCTGTCATTAATCAGATCAGCAGCTGGTTTAGGGACAGATAAAACCTCCTGCTACAAGGACGGAGCAACTTAATGTTGGACAACAGTCTTATTTTGTTTCTCAAGCTGCACCTTAAACACTTTCTGTAGGTTGAATTCAGTTCGTGAGGTATTTTTGCTAAAGTCAGCACACACACACCTGATCATCTTTGTGTGTTTCTTGCTCTTCACGTTGTTCCAGTTGTTCCAGTTGTTCCAGTCAAACTGCAGATCACATCTTTAAAGGATGTTTTATAGAACTGATATAAAAACTAAAATCTGAAGGATTTATGCCCAACTTTAACGATACTTTGGTCTCTTTTGATATGAGATTCATTTCTGGGCATGAGTGAGTGAGTCAAGGTCGAGGCAGTTTGCTCTGGGAGGGGGTCGGCCTGACCGCTGTTGTGGTTCAGTTTTTATCAAACGCTGTGTTTTTCTGCCTCCAGCAGATAATCAGACTGTTTGTCATGTCTGAGAGTTACAGCTCAAGGAGAACAGTTAGGCTTTGTTTTCTCCTGATGAGGTTTTCTGAGAAGAGCTTCCATGAATCAGTTGTTCAAAAAGTAACAAACTTACAGCCAGAAGCTGCAACCTTCAGCCCTGAACAGAGTGTGGGAACCCCCCGTTCCCTGGGGGAGGGACGACTTATCGCTCGTTTCCCACAGCAGAGAGGAGGAGGCAGGAGGTCAGAGCTGCTGCTCTACAAGGCCACAGCCTTGTCTTCCCATGCCCACAGCAGGAGGGGGTCTTCACAGACAGGAAGAGACAGAACAAACTGATGGAACCACTCATCTCCTCTGTCTTCATTTTTTATTGACAGGCATCAGGTTCTGATTCTGGTTGGTCTCAGACTGCATGGTACACCTGTGGTCACACACACCTGTGGTCACATTCCTGTGGTCACACTCCTGTGGTCACACTCTTGTGGTCACACACCTGTTGTCAAACACACACCTGTGGTCACACACACACCTGTGGTCACACACACCTGTGGTCACACACACACCTGTGGTCACACACACACCTGTGGTCTCACACACACCTGTGGTCACACACACACCTGTGGTCACACACCTGTGGTCTCACACACACCTGTGGTCACACACACACCTGT
>NW_013954455.1:12327-12882 GCF_001266775.1 Austrofundulus limnaeus | reverse complement strand
ACACACACACACACACACACACACACACACACAGTAGTATACATGTGTGTAATGCAGGTTGGTTGCTGGTCATCCTGAACACAGCCTCGTTAAAAAGGCAATTAAAGAGAAACAAAGAACAAATTGAGGGAAATATTCTCCTTGTAGCTGTTTTTTTTCTCACAAGGCAGCGATCAGCCTGAACAAATGAGTGCAGGAATTATTTATTGGCAGCTCCTGTCTCTGTGAAGAAAAAGACATTGGAGTCCAAGATTGTGACTTTCTTTCCTGTTGAATTTGACATGAGACTCGACTGCTGCAACGAATAATTTCACACTGGCCTTCCAATCTGCTCCGGTCCTCAGCAGATAAAGAACAGCTGCTAAACTGTGGCAGCTTCTTGTAGGGTACGATTTGGAAATGATCCAAACAAACACAATTCAGATGATAAAGCTGCACTTTAAAGCCAACCAGACGGAGGCGCCACAGACAGCTGCCGCTGCAGGGATGAGGCTGCAGGGACAGGGCTGCAGGGACAGGGCTGCAGGGACAGGGCTGCAGGGACAGGGCTGCAGG
>NW_013954455.1:10205-11327 GCF_001266775.1 Austrofundulus limnaeus | reverse complement strand
TGTGTGTGTGTGTGTGTGTGTGTGTGTGTGTGTGTGTGGGTGTGTGTGTGTGTGTGTGTGTGTGTGTTGGGGGGGTAAATTGAAACGTCTCCTGACAGCAGACAGGCTGTTGTCTGATTGAGACGTCTTCAGGAAGAAACTGCTGAGACGACAGAGACCAGTCCTTTCACTGGTTTTCATGAGTCCAGGCTGATGGGATCAGTGGTCCTGGAGGGTCCTGGAGGGTCCTGCTGCTGTAACGTCTCCATGATGAAGCAGACGAGCAGCTGTGTCTGCAGCTGATGTTGAGTCAGAGGAACATGGAGCAGCTGCAGCCTTGAACTGATTAAAACCATAAAAACAACTGGAGGTCAGAGCTGCCCTCAAACACAGAGTCCTGCCTGGACCTGAGAGGAGAGGGACCAGGTCCAGAGAGACCGGGTCCTGAGAGACCAGGTCCTGAGAGACCAGGACCTGAGAGACCAGAGAAGAGAGGCAGCAGGTCACAGCTGATACTTTATCTTTAAACTAAACTTTAAGAGGTGATGATGTCATCAGCACTTCAAACTCACAAACATGTGGAACAAAGACCTGAACCACCTGAGAGACCAGGACCTGAGAGTTCAGGACCTGAGAGTTCAGGACCTGAGAGTTCAGGACCTGAGAGTTCAGGACCTGAGAGACCAGGACCTGAGAGTTCAGGACCTGAGAGTTCAGGACCTGAGAGACCAGGACCTGAGAGACCAGGACCTGAGAGTTCAGGACCTGAGAGACCAGGACCTGAGAGACCAGGACCTGAGAGACCAGGACCTGAGAGACCAGGACCTGAGAGACCAGGACCTGACAGACCAGGACCTGACAGACCAGGACCTGAGAGACTAGGACCTGAGAGTTCAGGACCTGAGAGACCAGGACCTGAGAGACCAGGACCTGAGAGACCAGGACCTGAGAGATCAGGACCTGAGAGACCAGGACCTGAGAGTTCAGGACCTGAGAGTTCAGGACCTGAGAGTTCAGGACCTGAGAGTTCAGGACCTGAGAGACCAGGACCTGAGAGACCAGGACCTGAGAGTTCAGGACCTGAGAGTTCAGGACCTGAGAGTTCAGGACCTGCTCCTCAGAGATCAGGGAGGAATTGAACCG
>NW_013954455.1:8560-9205 GCF_001266775.1 Austrofundulus limnaeus | reverse complement strand
TGTGTGTGTGTGTGTGTGTGTGTGTGTGTGTGTGTGTGTGTGTGTGTGTGTGTGTGTGTGTGTGTGTGCAAAGCAAGGCGTGCAGCAGTGAAACCGTGTTTTGGTGAACAGGTTGTTCCAGCAGCACAGCTTGTGTGTCTGTGTGTCCTCGCTGCAGCATTCTGCACATTGTGTCTCTGAGTTGTGTTACTTTGTTCTCTGGAACCTTTAACCTCCGTCGCACAAAGTGTCGAGCTGTTTCACACTTCTGACTCACAAAGAGCAGCTGAAGATATTTTACATGAAGCTGAATGAGTTGTGTTTTTTCTGCACATGATTTAGTTTCACACAGATTGTTGTGAGAAAAATACTGAACAAGTTCTGCATTAGCTTTTTGTGTTGTTGGACGTGTGAGGACGAATGTTTGAGTCTCTCTGAGGGTTTTCTATAAACAAGTTAAATACTCCAGATTCTTTTTAATGAGTTTATTTAGAAAAAATCAAACCAGATGTTTTCTTTTAGTCAGACTGGACTGAATTAATTTTATTGTTTTATATTGTTACAGCTCAGTTTGTAAAGGAAATGTAAAAATCTGTGATTTATGATTCAGGAGGTTTCATTTTCCAGGAAAAGGTCGACTCAAATAACTGAGTCACTGTTCCATAT
>NW_013954455.1:7042-7745 GCF_001266775.1 Austrofundulus limnaeus | reverse complement strand
GTATTTACTGGTTCCAGATACAGATGTGGTCCCACATCATGACTACACTGCCACCGTGCTCTGACACACCGCAGCCTTCCTCTGTGCAGAAGTCTTCATCATGCGTTCTGAGCGTTTATCTGGAGCGAAGACACTGTGGAGGAGCTAACAGCTGACGTTTGATCAGCGTTCTGCAGCGTTAGTGTCGTCAGAATCGTTTGTTTCCGCAGCCCAGCGGTGCTGTTTGAGTCCAGCTGTGTGCAGCTGACGAACAGATCCTGCAGACGAGCTGCAGTTTGTTTCCTGCTGATGGTGAAACATGAGGGAACTCTCTCCTGCTCTGTGGCAGCTGTGTTCACATCAACTCATTGTTGCCTCCTTTTTTCATGAATTCCTGACATTTCTGCCTCCCTCTGCACATTTCAAATGAAACAGTCTGCAGAAAAAACCAAAGTGGATTTTAAAAGCAGCACTCTGAGGAGTGTCCAAATAAAAGGAGCTGCTGCAGCTCAACAACACGTCCTTTTTAAAAAACGATATTTGCTTTCCACTAAACGAGGCTGAAAACTTCAGCTTCATATGATCCACAAGAAAAACTTTTATCAGATTATTTTATCAACTTCAGTCTGTTCTTCTGTTTTACCTGTGAGTGAAAGATGACATGTCTCAGTCCATCATAGAGACAAATGGACATGTCTCAGTCCATCATAGAGACACATGGACA
>NW_013954455.1:2945-3710 GCF_001266775.1 Austrofundulus limnaeus | reverse complement strand
GAGGGACACATGGTCTATGAGGTGACCAGGTGGATCCTGGTGGTCTGTCTTGACGTGTGTCTGGAGTTGATTCGGGTCACAGAGCACAGCCTGGTCCTCAGCTGCTCTGGCCTTGACTTGCTGGATCCTGGACCTGCCCCCCCTGAGTCCTTGTCTGGAGACCTTGGTTATCAGAGGGGGGGGGGGGGGTTTCAGCAGATAAGAGCTTCCTGCAGCAGCAGGAACGAGGCGTCCTGGCTGCAGATAGCAGATGATAAGTGCAGCTGCAGTCTGCTGGACTCAGGAATCTGAACCATGTGTGTGTGAGGCTCAGAGGAGCCCTGCAGGTGTGTCTCAGCACCAACAGCCTGAGACGGGCCGGGCCAGAACCGCTACTCTGTCTCTGCGGAACATCTTCAAGGTCTCTGAGGAGGGATAAATGTGTGACGGGAGGCGCCTCCCCAGGAGAGACTCGTCAGGACGTCCTCAGGGTGAGTCCTCCCGCAGCTCCTCAGCTCTTCTCTACAACTTTAAATCAGCTTCTAGTTTTTATTTGACTCCTTTTTTTGTCTGATTTTCTGACAGAAGTCTTGTTTTCTGTGTTTTCAGGCTGCAGCCTCGTCCACTCGCTGTTCCTTTTTCCTATGCATATACTTCTTTGACTCGTAACTTTAAAGAGGCATAAGGCATGGGAAAATGGGGCTGCAGAGGTGTTCCACCGAGCAGACAGCATCTTCATCATCCTCCTCCTCTGACCTCTCACACACACACACACACACACACACA
>NW_013954455.1:1543-2054 GCF_001266775.1 Austrofundulus limnaeus | reverse complement strand
GTACTGCAGAGAGAAGAGCAGGAAGTACACAGTACTACAGGAGGTGAAGAGTACTGCAGGAGGTGAAGAGTACTGCAGAGAGAAGAGCAGGAAGTACACAGTACTACAGGAGGTGAAGAGTACTGCAGAGAGAAGAGCAGGGAGTACACAGTACTACAGGAGGTAAAGAGTACTGCAGGAGGTGAAGAGTACTGCAGAGAGAAGAGCAGGGAGTACACAGTACTACAGGAGGTAAAGAGTACTGCAGGAGGTGAAGAGTACTGCAGAGAGAAGAGCAGGGAGTACACAGTACTACAGGAGGTAAAGAGTACTGCAGGAGGTGAAGAGTACTGCAGAGAGAAGAGCAGGGAGTACACAGTACTACAGGAGGTGAAGAGTACTGCAGGAGGTGAAGAGTACTGCAGAGAGAAGAGCAGGAAGTACACAGTACTACAGGAGGTAAAGAGTACTACAGGAATAAAGAGTACTGCAGAGACAAGAGCAGGAAGTACACAGTACTACAGGAGGTAAA
>NW_013954455.1:0-670 GCF_001266775.1 Austrofundulus limnaeus | reverse complement strand
TGTACTGCAGGAGGTAAAGTGTACTGCAGGAGGTAAAGAGTACTGCAGGAGGTAAAGTGTACTGCAGGAGGTAAAGTGTACTGCAGGAGGTAAAGAGTACTGCAGGAGGTAAAGTGTACTGCAGGAGGTAAAGTGTACTGCAGGAGGTAAAGTGTACTGCAGGAGGTAAAGAGTACTGCAGGAGGTAAAGTGTACTGCAGGAGGTAAAGTGTACTGCAGGAGGTAAAGTGTACTGCAGGAGGTAAAGAGTACTGCAGGAGGTAAAGTGTACTGCAGGAGGTAAAGTGTACTGCAGGAGGTAAAGTGTACTGCAGGAGGTAAAGAGTACTGCAGGAGGTAAAGTGTACTGCAGGAGGTAAAGTGTACTGCAGGAGGTAAAGTGTACTGCAGGAGGTAAAGAGTACTGCAGGAGGTAAAGTGTACTGCAGGAGGTAAAGTGTACTGCAGGAGGTAAAGTGTACTGCAGGAGGTAAAGAGTACTGCAGGAGGTAAAGTGTACTGCAGGAGGTAAAGTGTACTGCAGGAGGTAAAGTGTACTGCAGGAGGTAAAGAGTACTGCAGGAGGTAAAGTGTACTGCAGGAGGTAAAGTGTACTGCAGGAGGTAAAGTGTACTGCAGGAGGTAAAGAGTACTGCAGGAGGTAAAGTGTACTGCAGGAGGTAAAGTGTAC
>NW_013954454.1:30135-30911 GCF_001266775.1 Austrofundulus limnaeus | reverse complement strand
GATTTACCACTGAGCTGTATGGCGACTCCAGTTCAAGATATCTTTAAAGGAATTTTTGGCTCGTGAAAGATGCCAGTCTAGATATTCCTAAGTTAGTTTTGCCGAGTCGTTATTTGTTTTCAAGATATCTCTCGTTTTGTTCTAAGTCATAATTCCAATTAAAGGTACAAAATTTAAATGATGTCATTATTCCAGTTATCTTAAATGTATTTGTAGAGATCACATTTGAAGTTTCGACCGTTGCAAACTAAATTGCAGATTTCCTGAAAGCAAATAATGACTCAGCAAAACTAACTTAGAGATTTGTCATTGCAGCCACGCAATATTCTGCAGGCAACTGTTTGGATAGCTGAGAGGCAACATGGGGGCTTACGCACAATTTTTTTAAAACTAAAAATGTAACTTTGACTTGTCTTAATTACGTTTCAGATATTTTGAATTGTATTTATGGATATGTGACCCTTCAAATGACAACATTTGGGATGTCTTGAATTAACAATTTGACCTGTCAGAATTTCTTTTCAGACTTCTTGAATTAATCTTCTTAGTCAGAATGTTAATGCAGACATCTTAAATTATCGTTCAGTTTAGTCAAAACTCATTTTTATAACTAGAACATAATTACAGATGAACTGAATTTATGTTAAAATGGCCTTCCACATATGGCCTTCTACATACAACAGCTCTTACAGAGATACTGTTGATGCTTGAAGGAAACCCTTTCACACAAACAAAGGAAGCTGATTTTCTTCTTTAGGTCTCACACACACACACAC
>NW_013954454.1:28077-29135 GCF_001266775.1 Austrofundulus limnaeus | reverse complement strand
ACACACACACACACACACACACACACACACACACACACACACACACTGAGCAGGGGCAGAAAAGCAGCAGTATTAGCAGTAGTGGGCAGTCAGCAGTTTGCACTGACCCGTTGTAAAGCCCGGTTCTTTTGTCAGCCGGTGCTGGAGGTTTTATCTGGGCCTTGTTTTTGGGCTTAGGGGGGGCCGGACTCTGGATGTTGGTCAGACGCAGCAGCAGCAAACACGTCATAAACATGTCAGCTTGACTTGGTGATGAGAAGTTTAAAGTTCATTCTGATTCGTTGAATCAGGGGACAACATGAGAAACATGATCATTACTGTATTTAATTTTGTTTAATACTAGTTTTTTACTCACCCAGTAAAGAGCAGTAAATGATGATCTTTTGATTAGCTGCTACTGATAATTAGAACAAGGATAACTTGTAAATATTCATATGTGAAATTGTAGTGAGAAAAATATTCTTATACAAACGAGTAAAAACAAAATCATGATGTTTCATTTTATTGGGGCACTAAGTGGCGGGCCGGATGGAAGTCACCTGCAGGCCACATATGGCCCGTGGGCTGCCAGTTTCCCACCCCTGCATTGAATAGCTGTGGAACTGTTGGGTAAGCAAATACACTCACTACAGTTAAACATTGCAAATTAAAATCTTGATCTCAATGGGTTTAATCTGGTTAAATAAAGAAAATGAAATAAGACCAATTTTTTAAATATTTTGTCTTTACAGTTCGACACTAGTCATGTAAAAATGCTAATTTTCCCCAATAAATTATTCATTTCAAAGACTTCCGAAGTAACATTTCAGTTTAGTTTTTCCCTACTTTTAAGAGTTTCTTCTTACTTAATATAAATTCATATAATATATATGAGATTATGTGAGGTTTCATCAGCCTTCAGGAGGATAAACAGGCTCTTTCCTTCAACAAACCAGTGTTTGTGTGCAACTTGCCTCAGTTAAGCTGTATAAAGTGCAGAGTCGTTGATAGCTGAGTCACTGAGGATGAGTCAGCGTGCGCGCACACACACACACACACACACACACACACACACACAC
>NW_013954454.1:19355-26375 GCF_001266775.1 Austrofundulus limnaeus | reverse complement strand
ACCCCCACCACCACACTGCAGCAATCTGTTTCAGCAACAAGGTTTCTAACTGAGAGCTCCCGTCATGTTTCAGGAGGGTCAAATTATTAGTCTGAGCAAAACAAAATGTGGCATCAATGAAGCTGCAGAACAGGAACATCAGCTGGAAGAATATAGTTTTTAATCTAACTTAGATTCAAAAAGAGGCAAATTCAAATATTTCTGGACACAGATTGAATAAAACTCAAACAGCTTTTAAAGAAATCCACAAAATTCTAATTTCCTTCTTTTATTCATCAAAATCAGGTAAGTTTTTTCAGTAAATTTCATTTTTTCATGGGGTGGGGGGGGGGACATAGAGAGTCGAGGGTCCATTTGATCTCAGGATCTGTATTTAAACACTTTGGGTCAGACGTGTTTATCAAACAGCTCGTATCAGCATGGTCTGCAGTCAGCAGAGACTGGGTGGGCTCCAATCCCCCATTAAGACCCACCCTAAAGCCAGAACCAGAACACAGACTAACTCTTTGATCTGATTCAGTTAAAACAATTATTTATTTATTTTTTATTTTATTCTGTCTTGAGCAATGACTCAATCTTTGTGCCCTTTAATCTGCATTTAACAGAAAGTCTAATTTCATCTGAAAAAAACATCTGACATGAAGAGGAAATCTAAATCAGAGCAGTTTGAAACTGCACCAACAGCGGCACCAAGTGTTCCACAGCTGAAACTGCACCTCAAATAACATTTTCAGGTATTTTAGTTGTGTGAGGAAAACTGTGATTTAGTTTGTGACACATTCAGCTCTGCAGTTAGATTAAAAAATATTTAATTAAAAAGAAAAAATCTGAATGAGAAAAGTAAAATCTGTATGACAAGCTTTGGGATAAACTTTTAAAAAGCACCATCAAGAGCAGCTGATAGAGAGGCAACCTGCAGCGTAATGTACCTCACAGAGACAGGTGGGAGCAAACAGGACAGCTGGACATCAGAGGAGCTCGAACCCTCCAGGTGTCGGTGCTGAAACCATATAAGAAGTACTTTAAACAACTGACAGGAAAAACAACCAAAAACTGAGAAATTTCATTAATTAATGGGACAAAAGTTCATTCCTGCTCTGCTATAAAAGACAATTTTACAGCACATATAATCTAAAATTATTTGACCGAGGCAGATCTAGGATTTTTCTGAGTAAGGGGACATCAAGGGGCCACAATATTTGTATAAGGGACAAGACGTGTACATTTAACTTTAATTTCAAACACTTTAAAAAAGCTTGCACAGTAAATTCTCTTTATCAATTTTACATTCATTTTTGCTGTTCATAGATAAAATACTGTCAAACAGCACGTGAGAAAATCCATCCATCATTTGTCAGTAAAGTTTTTTTCTTCAGGATTGTTTAAAGTAGACTTTGACTCATCACCGCCTCTAGTGTTCAAACACGGAACTGCACCCTTCATCATCACACTCAGGCAAAGGCCAGTTGAGTGACAGGACAGGGGCTCTTGGCCCTAACCCTGCCTTTTGACCCAAGGGCAGCAGCAGGGTAAATTCAACATGTGCTGCAGACATATTTAACTCCAATTTTTAAATAAAATCTACCTAAAAGAGACATTTCTTGTGTAAAACCAGAAGGTTTCTGTTAAAACCCTCCTGCTGACCTCGGGTCGTAGGATTAAACCAACTTCATAACAAAAGCAAGTTAATAAAACACATTTTAAGTTTGATATTTTACTCTGTTTAGATTTGTTTCCCAGGTTTTCCTACCTTGTTTGTCCGCCTGTCGCCTCAAACTTTTTTTTGTTTCTGTCAGACACACGGAGACACCTTCCCGGTCGGAGCGCCGGTGTTTCTGGGCTGTTCTTCGACACGTCGTCCTCTCTGAGCTGCAGTTTGACAGGAAGAAACAGGAGGGCTGACGTTCCACAGCAGCTGCTCACCAAGCTATTTCTGGCTCTACTCTGAAGCATGGCAGACTTTAGACATGAAGAAACTCTTAAAAAAAACAGATCACGAGTTGCAGCTCAGAAGAAACAAGTCAGAAGTTGAATAAAATACATAATTTACACACAACCTGTTTGTTTAAAACTCTTTATTGAAAACAATCCATTATTGCATGAGCACATCTGCTCCAGTAGTTTCAGTTGAGTGTTAACCTGCAGGTAAACGTCCTCGGCACTAATTAGTGGTTTCAATCATCCTGAGTAGTGGAAATCAACATTAACTCTTTGTACCGCGCTGCAATCCTCTGATCACTCCGCAAACAACAAGGAGTTTAAAAACAAAAAAAGCTCCAATATCTCAAGTTTGCTTTTAAAATCTCACCCTCAGAATAAAGCACAGCACGCTCATTATCAATTCACTTAGCGTTGAAACGAGACCCGAAGAAAAGGGGATCCTGGGTGAAAGAGTCAATATTTTAACACTATTCTTAAAATAAAATAAAAGGAGCTGCTGCTACAAACTAAACGGACCCGCCTCTCTGATTTTCAGATTTTCCCTAAACTTATGTTGATTTTTAAACAATAAAAGACATTTCATAGTTTTGTCCCTGAGCTGAACGTAAACCTCCCACTGAAGCAGGAACTTTAAATGTCTGTTTGATGATCAGTTTATGAGCAGGAAACAGAAGAATCCAGTTCAGTTACAGGAACCACAGAACAGAAAGGTTCTGATTACACGATTGGTTCCGCTCGTGTCCACAAACAGCAAAGCTAAAGTTAGCAGAAGTCTTTCAGCTCTGAATCCGGGGTGAGAGGAGAGCTGTAGTCTGAATACCAGTCCCTGTCGAAGACGGCCTTCAGCTGGGATTGGACCGTCGGCCTCTGGGACCCAGACTCCGTCTGGTTCACCACCAGCGCCGAACCGGCCGTGTTCACAAAGTAATCCCCCGACCAGTTAGACGTCCCTGAAGACAGGAAGACAGAACGTACTGACGTTTATCAGCTGAGAGACTGAAACAGCAAATACCAGGTTTATGATCAGCTTTGTAATAAATCATAGGAAAATAAATTAATGTTTAAACTGTAGCAGAAGATAAAGCTGCAGTCAGAGGCTCATAATAATCTTAACAAGACAGACAGAAACACAGAGGAAACCGGACAAGTGTGAGTGTTGATAACTGCTGAAAGTTTAACATTTTAAATGCAATAGAATAAATAAAATATCAAAAGGCTAGCTAAAACTATCATAAGACTAAATAAATAAAATCTAATTATTTGACCCAAGTAGCAAAAGGCTAGCTAGAAGCTAAAAGTATTTAAAAGCTATCTAGAATCTTAAAGCATCATAAGGCTAATGAAGTAAAATGTAGCCAATAGTAGCAAAAGGACAACTAAAAGCATCAATAGACCAGTAAGAAGCTAAAAGTATTTAAAAGCTATCTAGAAGCTGAAAGAATCTAAGTGAAAATTAGACCAAAGTGGCAAAAGGATAGCAAAAAGTATTGAAAGGCCAGCTGAAAGCTAATAGTACCAAAAGCTATCTAGAAGCTGAAAGCATCACAAGACTAGATGAAAAGTAAACCAAAGTTGCAAAAGGCTAGCTAAAAATAAAAAAGGCAAAAAACTGAAAAATAAATAAATAAATAAATAAAATAAAATAATAATAATGAATTAAAAATGCTTGCTAAAAAGCAAAGAGTTCCATAAGGTTAACTAACAACTAGAATGAGCTCAAAGTAGCAAAAGGTTAGCTAGAAACATGAAAAAGTAACTAAAAGCTAAAATATAACCCAAAGTAGCAAAAGACGAGCAAAACACATCATAAGACTAACTAAAAGCTAAAAGTTAGGCCAAAGTATCAAGGATAGCTAAAAGTATCAAAAGGCTAGCTTCAACCTAAAATGCAGCACAAGGCTAATGAAACAAAAGAAGCTCAAAAGGAATGAAAATCTAGTAAAAAGTATCCATAGGCCAGCTAGAAGCTAATAGTAGCAAAATGCTGTTAAAGGCTAAACGTGTCAATAGCACCTAAAAGCTAGAAGTAGCATAAAGAAGATTAAATAACTGAAAGAAGAAGAAGAATTCTGAAGGAACTGAAGATCTCAAAGCATTTCTAAAGAGAAAATTTTTGCAAACTAAATTAAATATTTTAAAAAGCTCAAAAGTTACAATAACAAAACAAGTATTTTCTTTTCTGGTTTTGAAGAGAATATTCTGAAATATATTTGTAGTTTGTCAAACGCTCCGTACTAAACTCAGAGGGTTTGAAAGAAAAGTCCTTCAGCAGTTAGAAATAAAGAATAAATTAGAAAACTGAGACAAACCTCAGGAAGTGTGAGTCTTACCGATGTACGCCACCTTGTCCGTCACCATGTACTTGTTGTGGTTCACTCTGGCAAAGGGGATCTTCTTCTGCCTCGGGTTGGAGGGCACCACAAACAGCCTCTGGAGAATCAAACAGCAGGACTTTGGTTCTGAGGGAAAACTTTCAGTAAAAACCAGACGTGACGACAGCAGAGGAGCCACTCACCACCTGGATGTCCAGCTGGTGTTTGGGTTCATAAACCGAAGCCAGAGACTTCAGGAAGGGGAACATGACGGGCTGAGTGTTGTTCCAGCAGCTGATCAGCAGGCGCACGGCCACTCGCTGCTCGTACGCCTTCCGTCTGAGCTGGGTGTCGATCTCTGCCCAGTACCTGCTCACAGACAGGAAACCATCTCAGAACAGGCAGCCAATCAGAGTGCAACCTCCACTCTCCTGCAGTTCTTCACCTTTTAGGATGCGAGAACTCCATGGTGGGCAGGTAGTTCATGACAGCGATGTAGATGAACCGCTCGGCGTCGTCGATCACGCTGAGGACGGACTGGAGGTCTGGAGTTCTGCCGGCTGCGCAGAAGGATGGAGGGGAGCTCTGAGGAGAGACAGGCGGTGATTTCTACACAGTTACAAACACTGCAGAGAGAAATGATTTTAAACGCACTGATAGATAAACGCTGGAGGGCGTGTGGTTGAGCGGCAGCTGGAGGGGCGTGTCTTTGTTGTACAGGGTGGAGAAGCTGGACGGCCACGGTGACGGGATCGACTGATTGGCCCCCACGAACCAATAAGCTTCAAAGATCTTCTCCAGGTCTGCAGCCAGGCAGCTGCAGTTGTAGACGACGGCGCCGAGCTCCTTCACCTGCAGACCCACAACAGGATTCAATTATCTCTGTCCTGATGCTGCGATAATCCATGAAACTAAATCTAAAAAATGTTTAATCAAAATATTTCTGTCCTGATGCATCGCGATAATAATTTAAACCAATTTAAACCTTTGAAGTTTTGCTCATGTAATTGTTAGAAGCAGTTTTGCTAATTTTAGCTTATAGCTGCTGTTTTGTTTCATTTAGCTAACATTGTGGTAGTTATAGCTTTAAGCTACAGTATGCTAGTTTTTTTCAACAGTTAGCTTTTATCTATTTTTCTGCTTATTTAAGCTTGTTGCTACTCTTGACATTAACTGTTAGCTATGACTTTACTAACATTAGCTTTTAGTTATTTTTATTAACATTAGCTTTACTAATATTAGCTTTCAATTATTTTTATTAACATTAGCTTTTAGCTATGATTTTTTTAGTGCTTAGCTATGGCTTTACTAATATTAGCTTTCAGTTATTGTTTTACTAACATTAGCTTATAGCTATGGTTTTATTAGCGCTTAGCTATGACTTTATGAATATTAGCTTTCAGTTATTTTAATATTAGCTTACAGCTATGGCTTTATTAATAATAGGTTTTAGCTATGGCTTTACGAATATTAGCTTTTAGTTATCATTTTACTAATATTAGCTCATACCTATGGATATGAACTTTTAGCTATGTTATTTGTATTAACTCTTAGCTATGGCTCTGTTAGAATTAGCTTTTAATTACCGTTTACCAACATTAGCTTTTAGCTATGGTTTTACTTATATATGAAATTTAAGTAACTGTCTTTGTTTACCTGTGTGTGTTTTGTGTACCTGTGTGTGTGTGTACCTGTGTGAGGGACCTCCAGTCCATGTTGGCGCTGCCGATGTAAATGTGTTTCTTGTCTACGACCCAGAACTTGGTGTGAAGAACCCCTGAGGTGAGCTCTCTCATGTTTACGGTCCTGATGTCGGCTCCTGAATCACACAAATATTTTACTGACAGAAAAACAAACTGGAGGTTCTGACAGCTGATCATCTGTTGATACTGAGATATTTAATTTAATGAAGCAGATTCTTATTTTGTAAATATAAAATACTGAATCAGCTAATCACAAAAAACAGGAAGTTACTTTTTAAAATATAAAATATCAATAAAAGTTCTAATATGACTCAAATAAAATTAATAAATAAATTTACATTAGTATCAAGTAAATCTGTAAACCTGCTGGAAACGTAGAATAAAAATCAGACACCTGAGTCGCTGAGCAGTCTGAGGTCGTCTTGGGATTGACCCTGCGGTGCGTTCACTGCAATACGAACTTTTAACTTCCCTGATAATTCAGCCAGTCTGCTCAGAACTTCCTCACCCTGCATAAACAGAAACATCTGTCAGGCTGCGTGATGAAGTTTGACAGGAACATTAGGTTAAAGATATTATCAGGATGTTCTCAGTGTTGGGACAATAAATAAGATTAAATATAAGGATGAGCCAGGACAGGCAGCTGAGCTCAGATTTGACCAGGCTGTGGCTAATTCCTGGACTGTAGCTGAAATGTTATCCAGTGTCAAGTGGAATGAAGTCGACAGTTTTGCCTGAATAAAATCTTTAAAGATACAGTAAATATGACGTTTTACCAAGTTACTCTACATTTGTGTTTATCTGGTGTGAGAACATTTAAATGTTATTAGTAAGAGAAGGGCAGGAAATCAAAAGATCTTGTATCTTTTACCTGCTCTTTTTCAAACCAATAATTTAAAAAGGACCTGCCTAGAATGGATTATTAGTTCAAGAAAAATTTGATGGTTTCTTTTAATCTTACTTTTTTATTTTGTTTTGTCGCGTAAAGATTATTATTGATAAATTTATTTGATGGAGGAAAGGCACAGATTTAAGATTTTTTTCTTCTTTCTGCTGCCTTTCAT